>NW_007254997.1:2292-3008 GCF_000164805.1 Carlito syrichta | reverse complement strand
TTAGGCAGCAGAATAGATCCTGGGTCTGAGTCAGAGCGTGCCGTTGAAACTGGACCAAAGAATTCCTCCATGAAATGTATCCAGTCTTCTTGCCCTGCATCTCCCTCTCCAACATCAGCAGCACCCACAGAGCTGGGCAGGTGGACTTCATTCTGCCCTTTCTGGACCAACTTTGCTGGCAGAACAAAGTAGGCTGGGGCTCGGTCAGAGAGCAGTGTTGAAACTGGAGCAAATAACTCCTTGAGGAAATGTATCCAGTCTTCTTGCCCTGCATCTACATCCCAATATAAGGAGGACCCACTGAGTTGGGCAGGCGGTCTGCATCATGCACTTCCTGACTTAACTCCTCTGGCAGCAGAGAACAGCCTGGGGCTGTGTCACTGAGCGCTGTTGAAATGGTAGCAACTAACTACTCTAGGGAATCTATGTAGTCTTCTTGCTCTACATATCCGTCCCCAACATCAGCAACATACGCAGAGCTGGGCAGGTGGTCTTCATCCTGAACTTCTTGAACTGATTGCTCCAGCAGCATAGAGCAGCCTGGGGCTGGGTCAGAGAGCAGTGTTGAAACTGCAGCTGAGAATCCCTCAAGGGAATATATGTAGTCTGCTTGCTCTGTATCTCCTTCCCCAACATCAGAAGCACCCACAGAACTGAACAGGTGGTCTTCATCCTTTACTTCCTGGACTGAATTCTCTGGAAACAGAAAGAAGCCG
>NW_007254997.1:0-1157 GCF_000164805.1 Carlito syrichta | reverse complement strand
TTCTCTGGCAACTTAGAGCAGCCAATGCCGGCACAGAGAGTGCTGTTGAAATAGTAGCAAAAAATTCCTCGAGGGAATATATGCAGTATTCTTGCTTGGCATCTCCATCAGGAAAATCAGCAGTACCCACCGGGCTGTGCAGGAAGTCTTCATCCTGCACTTCCTGGACTGAATTCTCTGGCAGCAGAAATCAGCATAGGGCTGACCCAGAAACCACAATTAAAACTGAAGCAAAGAGCTCCTCGACAAAATATGTCGAGTGTTCTTGCCCTGAATCTCCATCATCTTGATCATTAGCAGAACTCGCAGAGCTCAGCATGTGAACTTTATCCTGAACTTTCTAGACTAATTTCTCTGGTAGCATAAAACACCCTAGGGCTGGGTCAGAGAGAGCTGTTGAACTGGGAGCAAAGAACTCCTTGAGGAAATGTGTGCAGTCTTCTTGCCCTGCATCTACAACCCCAACATCAGCAGCACCCACAGAGCTGGGCAGGGGGTCTTCATCATGCACTTCCTGGCCTGACTGTTCTGGCAGAGCAGAGCAGCCTGGGATTGTGTAACAGAGCTCATTTGAAACTGCAGCAAAGACCTCGTCGAGGTTATATATACAGTCTTCTTGCATCTTGGTCCCCAACATCAGCAGCACCCACAGGGCTGGGAAGGTGCTCTTCTGCCTGCACTTCCTGTAGTGCCTTCTTTGGAGCAGCCTGTGCTGGGTCAGAGTGCGCTGCTGAAATTGGACCAAAAACCCCTATGGAAATGTATCTCCAGTCTTCTTGCCCTGTATCTCGTTCCCATATATGAGCAGCACACAATGACCTGAGCAGGTTGGTTTCATCCTGCACTTCCTGTAGGGAATTACCTGGCAGAATAGATTAGCCTGGGGCTGGGTCAGGAAGCGCTGATGCAACTGTAGCAAAGATCTCCTTGAGAAAATATATGCAGTCTTCTGGCTCTGCATCACAGTTCCCAAAATCAGCAGCACCCACAGAACTGGGCGTGTGGTCTTCATCCTTCAATTCCTGGACTACTCTGACAGCAGAAAGCAGTTGGGGCAGTGTCAGAGAATGCTGCAGAAAAGTGGAAAGAACTCCTGTAAAAAGATATCCAGTCTTCTTGCCAAGCAACTCCGTACCCAATGTCAGCAGCACTCACTA
>NW_007254996.1:1379-2476 GCF_000164805.1 Carlito syrichta | reverse complement strand
TGGAAAGGATCCCCTCTCTCGGGCCTCCTGGAGGCACCTGTTGTTCACAGGTGCAGCAGTGTCTGACACTGGCTCTGAGAAGGGGGTTGGGGTTTGAGAGAATCAGATAACAGAAAAGCCAAGAGGATTAGGGTGTCCAGGGGGTCCCAGAGAAAGGCAGGGGATGTGGCTCACCACAGCCTCTTTGCAGTCCCAGTTCTCTGGGGTAATCAGCCTAGACTGAGGAGGATGCTCACCCTCATCCTTGTCTTCCTCTCCATGTTTCTCTTCCTCATTGTCATCCACATCCTGGTGATCCTCTCCAGGCTCTTCCTCCTTTTCATCAATGCTCTTGGCTGCTTCTGCTGCCTCCTCCTCCATGTCATCAAGACCCTTGTCTGACTCTCTAGCCTTCTCCTCCTTCTCATCAATGCCTTTGTCCTCCTCTCCAGGCTCCCCCTTCGGGTCATCATCATCCTCAGCTGCCTCTCCAGGCTCCTCCTCCTCATCATCAATGCCCTTGTCCTCCTCTCCAGGCTCCTCCTTAACATCAAGACCCTTGTCCAACTCTACAGTCTCCTCATTCTTGTCATCAACGCACTTGTCAGCCTAGCCAGGCTCCTCCTCCAGGTCACCAATGTCCTGGTCAGCCTCACCAGGCTCTTCCTCCTTGTCATCAATGCCCTTGTCCTCCTCTCCAGGCTCCTCCTCCTGGTCATCAATGCCCTTGTTTGCCTTGCCAGGCTCCTCTTCCTTGTCATCAAGGCCCTTGTCCTCCTCTGCAGGCTCCTCCTCCTTGTCATCAATGCCCTCGGCTGCCTCACCAGGCTCCTCCTCCTGGTCACGAATGCCCTGCTCAGCCTTGTCAGGCTCCTCCTCCTTGTCATCAATTCCCTTGTCCTCCTCGCCATGCTCCTCCTCCTTGTCATCAAGACCCTTGGTCATCTCTCCAGGATCGTCCTCCTTTTAATCAATGCCCTTGTCTGCCTCACCAGGCTCCTCCACCTTGTCATCAACGCACTTTTCTGCCTCACCAGGCTCTGCCTCCTGGTCATCAATGACCTTGTCTGCCTCACCAGGCTCCTCCTCCTTGTCATCAAAGTCCTTGTACTCTTCTC
>NW_007254996.1:0-608 GCF_000164805.1 Carlito syrichta | reverse complement strand
TTGTTACCCTCTCCAGACTCCTCCTCCTTGTCATCAATGCCCTTGTCCTCCTCTCCAGGCTCCTCCTCCTCCTCATCAACACCCTTGGCTACCTCTTCAGGCGCCTCCTTTTTGTCATCAATGTCCTTGTCTTGCTCTCCAGGCTTATCAAGAGCCTTGACTGCCTCTCCAGCCTCCTTCTCCTTGCCATCAATGCCCTTGTCCTCCTCTCCAGCCTCCTCCTCCTGGTCATCAACACCTTTGGCCATCTTCTCAGGCTCCACCTCCTTTTCAACGCCCTTGTCTGCCTCTACAACCTCCTCCTCCTTGTCATCAATGCCCTCGGCTGCCTCTTCAGGCTCCCGGTTCTTGTCATCGATGCCCTCGGCCCCCTCCTTGTCATCAATACCCTTAGCCATCTCTCCAGCCTCTTCTTCCTTGTCTTCTACACCCTTGTCCGCCTCTGTAGGCTCCTCCTCCTTGTCATCAAAGCCCTTGTCCTCCTCTCCAGGCTTCTCCTCCTTGTCTTCAATGTCCTTGACCACCTCTTCAGGATCCTCCTCCTTGTCATCAACACCCTTGGTTACCTCTACAGGCTCCTCCTCTTTGTCATCAAGACCATGGTTCGC
>NW_007254995.1:3521-4088 GCF_000164805.1 Carlito syrichta | reverse complement strand
TCCCACCCACATCCACTGGCCCTCCTCCTTCCCTGCTTCATTCCCTGAGGAGAGATTGAAAGAGGTCGCAATGTAGGAGAGGCCTGATTAGAGGAACAACTACAGAGCCAGCACAGAAAGGCAGAAATTTTTTAAATTTTCAATTTTCTTTTGATTTTGAGATTTTTTTGACTGTTTTGGTTAGTTCCTCTACTTTAAAAATATTTGTTCTTTGTGCATGAATGTATAAGCGAGGTTTTGATCTGCATAGCTAACCAATATTTTTTGTTTCTTTTTTTGTTTGTTCTTTTATTTGTCATTTTCTGCATTTGTGTGCATGTAAATGATTATGAGTTCATATATCAAGTTTGTGGTTGCTGTGGGTTTTTGTTTTTTGTTGTTCTGGGATTTTTTTATATCCATTTTTTTAGTTTAAGGTATGTGTCAATATATCTGTAAGGGCTCAATCTGAATCCCTTTGTAAAAACTTTTCCTCTGGTCTTTCTGGTTTTGTCCCCTGTTTATTTTGTGCTGTGTGTGTGTGTGTGTGTGTGTGTGTGTGTGTTTGTGTTTAGTTTTCTAATTTTT
>NW_007254995.1:0-1969 GCF_000164805.1 Carlito syrichta | reverse complement strand
TCATGACAGGAAGAAACAATCACTTTTCAATAATCAGCCTTAATGTGAACGTACTAAGTGCACCACTGAAAAGAAACAAAATGATAAACTGGATAAGAAACCATGACCAATTATTTCCTGCATTCAAGGGACTCATCTCACCACAAGAGATGCACACAGACTCAAAGTTATTGGATTGGAAAACAGTGTCCAAGAATATGGATCAAAAAAGAAGGCAGGAGTTATGATCTTAATATCAGACAAAACAATACTTAAGTTATCAAAAATTTTAAAAGATGCAAAAGAACATTACATCATGATAAAAGGTTCAATCCATTAACAAGAAATATCTGTCCTAAACTTATATACACCTAACAGAGGAGCATCAACAATTACGAGGCAACTACTAAATAAACTAATAAAAGATATTGACTCTGAAACTATTATAGCAGGGTAGTTGAGTACACCAGTGACAGCCCTAGATAGATCATGGAGGAAAGAAAACACCAAGGAAATCTAGAACCTAAACTTGACACTCGGCCAAATGGAATTAATAGATACCTACAGATAATTTCATCGAGTAACCACAGAATATACATTCTACACATTACCACATAAAACATATCCTAATCAATCACAACATTCACCATAAATCAAGGAAAAACAAATTCAATAAGGTTGAAATCTTGCCATGCACATTCCCTGACCACAGAGGAATAAAAAAATCAATAATATAAATATTTCCCCAAAGTCGCCAAGGCCATGAATGCTAAACAGCATGATGCTGAGTGACTACTTGGTCAATACCGAAATCAAAGCAGAAATTAAAAGATTTCTGGAACCAAACGAAAATGAAGAAACAGCTTACCCAAACCTCTAGAATTCTATGAAAACAGTTCTAATAGGGGAATATATATCTCTGCCAAAACACAACAAGAAAATGAAAGATCACAAGTGAAGGGCATAAAAAACTACCTAAGGGGACTGGAAAGAGAAGACCACTAAAACATCAACTTTAGCAAAAGAATCCTAATAACCAAAACAAGAATCCAAACATGGTAGAGAAGGCAGCAAAATCACAGAAAACAGCAACAAAACAAAAAGCTGGTTTTTTGGAAGGATTAACAAATTTCATGGACACCTAGTCAGAATGACCAAGAAAAAGTGAGAAAACACAATCAGAAATACAAAAGATCAAATCACAACTGATACAGAAGAAATACAAAAGATTATCAAACATTACTATGTACACTTGTAGAGAAACAAATGTGATAGCCTAAATGAAATGGAGAAATTTCTGATCACACAACCACCCCAGGTTGAAACAAGAAGAGAATGAGACACTAATTAGACCAAAAACAACCCAGGAAATTGACTCTATCATAAGAAAACTACTTACAAAAAAAAAAAAAAAAAAAGCCCAGGACTTGTTAGATTTCAAGCAGAATTCTACAAAACATACAAGAATCCTATTGAAAGTATCCAGGGAATTGGGAAAGAAGGAATTCTCCCCAAATTATTTTACAAAGCTAACATAATACTGATACTCAAACATGGCAAAAATCCAACAAAAAAATAAAACTACAAGCCTATATCTCTTATGAACATAGATGCAAAAACCCTCAACAAGATTCTAGCTAATTGGATCTAAAAACACATCTCAAAAACCATCCCACAGAATGAAGTGACTTCAACCCCAGGATTCAGGGCTGTTTCAACATTTGCAAGATAATAAATATCATTAAATACATAAAGATATGCTAAAAACAAGAACCACATGATTATGTCACTAGGTGCAGAAGATGCTTGTGATAAAATTCAGCATCCGTTTTTTATAAAAACTCTCAACCTCTTGGTATAAAAGGAACATACATCAAATTGCAGTGTCATCTATGATAATCCACCTAACATATTGCTAAATAGACAGAAACTGGAAACATTTTCCCTGAAAACTGCACAGACACTCTTACTCTCTTGTTCAACATTGTGT
>NW_007254994.1:22594-30429 GCF_000164805.1 Carlito syrichta | reverse complement strand
CTAGCATGATCAAACTTTCTAATTTTGTCCATGCTAATGGATGGCAATCTATATTGCATTGTGCTTTACTTTGCATTTTTCTGATAACTTATGAGTTTGAGCAGCTGTTTATATGATTCTAGCATTTGAGGTTTCTCTTCTGTAATTGTCTATTCATGAACTTTGCCCAAAGTGTTCATGTTTTTATCTTGCTCGTTTGCATGTTCTCCTTCGGGATATTCTATATTTTGGAGTAAGTTTATCAAATTTCTAAACAAAATTATGTATAATTTTGATGTGATTATATTACATTTGTGATCGACTTGGCAAAAATTAAATTTTCTTAGTAAAATTGAAATTATGCTGGTATGGTTTGGTTGTTCATCCACCTAAAAAGACATGTTTAAATTTGATCACTAATGTTGGAGGTGGCACCTCACGGGAGATGTTTGGGTGTTGATAGATTAATGCTCTCCCTAGGTAAGGATATGTTAGTACTCTATTAGTTCTCACAAGGGTAGGTTGTCAGAAAGAGTTTAGCAACTTCCCAACCCCTCTCTGGTTTCCTCTCTCCTCATGTAATCTTTACCCATGCTGGTTTCCCTTCACATTCTGAAATGAAAGCAGTCTGAGACACTCATTAGGAGCAGATGTTGATACCTGCTTTTTGTGTGTCACCTACAAAACTGGGACCCAAATATCATTCTTTCTTTTAAGTTAGTCAACCTCAGGTATTCCTTTATGACAACACAAAAAACAGTAAGACACGTGAAATGCCATTCAAAAGGATGGTCTATCGCCTTATATATTCAAATCATCCTCCATGTCAGTTTTAGACATTGCAATTACACTTTTCCAGCCTGTTTTCTGCCTGCTAACTTTGTCATCGTTTTTCTTTATTCTACCCATGATAGAACTTTTTGCCTTAGTGTATTATTTTTGAAATATGGAATTTTCCCACATTGAGTTCACAAATGTAATTTCTAATTTTATAGTTTCAATGTGCACATTTAGCTTTTTAATCTACTTAGAGTCTATTCTTGAATATGATTTGAAGTAGGGATCTCATTTTATTTTTCTCCAAATAGTGAGCTGATTTTCTCAATGCTATCTATCAAACAGTTCATTCTTATTCTGTTTATGTAATGA
The DNA here is from genome assembly GCF_000164805.1 of Carlito syrichta. Taxonomy (NCBI): domain Eukaryota; kingdom Metazoa; phylum Chordata; class Mammalia; order Primates; family Tarsiidae; genus Carlito; species Carlito syrichta. The sequence goes on along the minus strand of NW_007254994.1, from coordinate 29,301 downwards.
TCATTAGTTACGTACTTTACATAAGTCTATTTCTAAGGTCAAAATTTTGTCCCATTTGTTCCTGCACTGTCACCTCACTGCTTTTATTACTATGGTAGAGAGAGATTAAGCAAGCTATTAATAGAAACTCTATATGTTGACATAGATTTTGTGAAAAGTCTATTAAGAGTCTAAGCATTTTTCTGGAAAAAAAAACCTACATGAACCTTGTGGTTTTTCGGTAGAGGGGATTACTTAACACCTGATCAATTTCTTTGTTACATAATTGGACATCCTATTTCTATATAAGTATTTTTTTCCTTGCACTTTTAGTGTTTTGCATTTATCTAGAACATTTTGCATTTTACCTAAATTTTTGGATGTGTTGGCTTAGAAATGAATATAATATTATTTTGAAAAATTTCAGTTATGCTCCCATTTTGTGCATTTAATTATTCTCCCTTTTTGTACATTTTCTTTGTTTGAACACTTATTCTCTCTTTATTCTTCGTCATTATTGTCACATGTTTATCATAATTGTCTTTTCAAGAGCCATAGTTTTGTTTTGTTAATCTTCTCCATGTTTTTTTGTTCTCCAGTTCATTGATTTATTCCCTCCTCTATAAGTTTTGCTTCCTTATTGCTTCATTGGGTTTTCCCTTTGCTCTTTAACCTCTTTAGCTAAATGCATACTCTATTTGCTTTTAACCATCTTGAATTCTGCTTACTGATAATATATCTATATTTTTCTTCTAAATATTGCTTCATTGTGTTCCACATATTTTGTCATTTTTTGATATTTAAATATAATCAGGAAACATTTTTTATTATATTTATCTTGTGGACACTATTGAAGCAATATGTATGGTCTCTTTTCTTATATGTTCTCTGTGTACCCCCCAAAAGACATATTCTCTTTGGTATAGACAACTTCAATGTCAGTCTGCTCTCACATAGGTCCTTATTACTTTCTGGAAGCTTTTAGAATTGTCTTTTTATCTCCATGAGTCCATTAAAGTTAATTTCATCCTTGAATTCTGAAAAAGGTATTTTCATTATTTTTGAAAGTATCTTCTTTATTTTCATTATTCAATGACGTTTAGATTTCTATAATTATACATATCTGTTTTTTATGCACTATACCAGTTGCCTTTTCTTAGGTATGTTCTATTCTCTTTTTTTTATTTCAGTGACTTTAGGGGTATAAGTGGCTTTTGCTTACATGGATAAGTTGTATAATGGTGGTGACTAGACTTTTGTGTACCTGTCACTCAAATAATTTACATTTCAACCAATAAATAGTTTTTTATCCCTCACACTTCTTCTTCTTTCTCCCAATTTGAATCTTCTAAATCTATTATACCATTCTGTATGTCTTTTGTACCCATAGCTTAGCTCCCACTTACATGTGAAAACATGTAGTATATGGTTTTCTCTTCCTGAGTTACTTCACTTAGGATAATGACCTCCAGTTCCCTCCAAGTTTCTCAAAAGATATTATTTCATTATTTTTATGGCTGAGTAATATTACATTATTTCATTATTTTAATGTCTGAGTAGTATTCCATGGTGTGTGTGTGTGTGTGTGTGTGTGTGTGTGTGTGTGTGTGACACATTTTCTTTATCTACTTACCATTTAATAGGCAGTTAAGTTGATTTAATAAATTTGTGAATTATGAATTGTGGTGTGATAAACATATGAATGCAGAAGTCTTTTCTTTTGGGTAAGTACCCAGTAATGGTATCATTGGATCAAATGGTAGATCTACTTTTATTTCCTTGAGAAATCCTCATGTTGTTTTCCATAGAGGTTGTACTATTATTTTCTGGGTAAATTTCTTATTCTAATTTTTCAACTCTGAATTAGCTTTTCACATGTATTCAACAATGTGTATGCTTTCAACAGCTATACTTTTGCAACTATGATTTCCTCTTGAGTTTTTCCCTTATAGTTTCTTACTCTCATTTCGTGTTTCAACATTGTCCCTTCTGTCATGATATCTGTAAGGCTTTTCTCATGCTTAATTTGAGATCTTAGTCAGTGTGTTTCAACAGTTTTGGTACAGGAGGTTTATGTTTAGTTTGTTGTATTTCTTTTCAGTTGTTATATTCCTGAGGCATCTAATTATGTTGGCTTCAAACTCACATTTTTTGTGGCTGCTGTAATTATTCTGTCTGGTAACCTATTGAGGAAGGAATAAAAGACAAACTTGGTCTGCTACCATTATTTCCTCAGAGTGATATATAGCATGCACTTTACACTTTTAAAGTGTCTTGATTTGGGTGAGAAATTATATAGTCATCCTCATTCTAATCCAGGGATTAAACTGTCTATCTCAATAAGTCTAACATAAGATAAAGTGGTGAACTCCAGGAGCCAGAGTCTCAGGCACCATATAACACAGTGTCCAAGCAACTAACTCCTCAGGATTGTTGGGAAAAAAAAACTTAGTGTAGGTGGGTGCTGGTGGAAGCGTGAAGGTCCATCTGAGGGGATACTTGACCTTGGTCCCCCCCTCTGAGGGCAATTGCAGGGTCTCACTGCCCTGAAATTAGAGCTCAGCTTCCAAGAATGCCACAGAAATATCTGCTGTGGAAATGCACTTGAGGAAAGTCTGCTGAATTCAGCTGATTCTCAGCACCTGGAGCCCAATGCACATGATCAACTGACATACCAGACCCGCTGGAGTGCAGGATTTGATTTTTGGAGAGAGAGAATTAAGGGATTCCAAAGAGAGAAATACACGCCTAGTAAGGAACCACCCACCACAGCCATTTTTCAGGCAGAAGTTTGCATTGCTCAGCCCAACTCCTCCCCCAGCCTCCAATTCTTTGCCTAAGCAACATGCAAACAATTGCCCCAGGCAGTCCCTTAGTGTTGAAATAGTAGAGAGATCTAACAAGGTGCTGGAAGGGACTGCTGAAGCAACTCAGAGAGTGGATCTCTATGAATGGCGATCAACTACTCAGGGCTGAATTGTGACTCAGAGGAAATATCCTAAGAGCACAAATTTCAGAGGGACCTGAGAGTGGTGAGTTCCAGGTGCCCCACCCCCTACCCTGATCCAACCATGGGACAAAGGGTGTAGCCAGAAAAGGATGAGAAAGAACTCCAAAGAGATCAGTGGTGAGTCCTGGCTGATACAAATGCCCTCCTCTCCATCAATCTTCTGAACATCAGACTCACATAGCTGGGCCACAACTGAGAGGGACAAACCCAGATGAAGCCTGGACATTATTCACAGTAGGAGAACCCCATTCCAGGATACACCTGGCTGGGACAACCTCGTGAGAGTTCATTCCTGGGGAGAGCCTATTCTGTACATCCCCACCAGAGATCTTCCTGATCATTGGAGAGTGGAAAGGGAGGACTGCAGTCTCACCTCACTGTCCCTCCTTCTCCTCTGCTCCACTCCCTGAGGAGAGAGTGAAAGACGTGACTCTGCAGAAGAGATCTGATTAGAGGAAGAACTACAAAACCTGCCACAAGAGGACAGATTTTCTTGTCTCTGGTTTTGTTTTTTTGTTGTTGTTATGTTTTTTTTTTAATTTTCTATTATTTTTAATTTTAAAAATTCTGTTAGTTCATCTATTTTAAAAATATTTTTCCTTTGTGCATGAATGTGTACATGAGGCTTTATATCCTCTCTTCCAATTTTTTTCTTTATTTTCTTTCTTTGTTTCATTCTGCTTTTATTTGTCATTCTTTGTCTATGTGTGTATGTGAATGATTAATTATTCATCTTTTGATTTTGCTGTTGGTTTTTGCTCCTTTGTTCTTCTGTTTTTTTTAATATTCATTTTTTTTACAATTTAAGAGATGTGTCAGTATATGTGTGAGGTGTGAGGATTCCACCTGAATTCCTCCACCTTTTTTTCCACTTTTTTTCTATTTCCTTATTCTACCCCCTTTGGTCTTCTTGTATTTCTTCTCTATGTACTTCGTAATAGACATGTGTGTGTGTTTTTAGTTTTCTTGAGGTTTTTCTGTTGTGGTGGTTTGTTTTGTCTCACTTTGTTATTATTGCAGATTGTTTTGTGGTGTGGGTTGGTTTCTGCTTTGCATCATCATATACAGTGGTGATGGGGAGTGGATCTTAGGGAAAACATACCACAATAAGTAAACATTTTAAATTGCAAGTAGCATCTGACTCCCAGCACCCCATTACCCACTTTACTCGGGTTTCAAAAAACTACAAGAGACAGCAAAGCTTCCCATCCACCATTCTATTTTAAAATAGAACAAATCCAGAACCTGGATCAGGGAATAGAGGACTGAGCAAACATCAGAATGGAAAGCCTCTCCCACTGACACTGAATAACAAAACTAATGAGAAAAAACAACAACAGCCACAAGATATCTGTCACAAATGAAGAAAAGTCAAAGGAAGACCTCAGGCAATTCCAAGTCTACCAGAAACAAAACTCCTAAGAAATCAGACTTTGGTGTTCAAACAATGGAAGTCACCAATGACTGGCCCCAGAATATGACAAGGATCAGGGAATGGTTGAAAAGAGTGAGTAAGCATCAAGAAAGACAAGATACAACACTGAAAGAACTTGTAACAGAGATTCTGGGAATAAAAAACTTCGCCCAGGAAATAAACAACAAGATGACAAGATGGAAAGCAGAATCAATCTAGCTGAAGAAAGAATCTCAGAAGAAAGAACTTGAAGACCAGAACATGGAATTAACCTGATCAGTAAAAAACATAAAAAACATGGAAAAAATACTCCAAAGAAGGAACAAAGCCTAAAAGAGATGTGTGATTATATCAAGAGGCAAAACCTACGCCTGACTGGTATCCCAGAAGAAGAAAGGAAAAATGAGAACAACTTGGAACAAGTATTCCAAGTAATCCAAGAAAACTTTCCCCATCTCACCAGAGATGTGACCAGTCAAGCACAAGAGATATAGAGAACCCCCAAAAGACATCAATGGGAAAACCAGACCCTAGCCACATAGTAATTCACTACACAAAGAAGGCACAAAAGAAAAAATCCTAAAGGCAGCAAGAGAGAAAGATCAGACTATCTACTGAGGAAAACCAATCAGAATAGCAGCAGACCTATTGGCAGAAACACTACAAGCAAGAAGGGATTGGAGCCCTATATTCAAAGTCCTCAAAGATAAGCAATTTAAACCAAGAATTTCCTATCTAGCCAAGCTCAGTTTCATCAATGATGGTGAATTAAAATCCTTCCCAGACATCCAATCCCTAAGAGATTATGCAGCTTCCAGACCAACTCCACAGGAGACACTTAAAAAGGTATTAAGCACAGAAGAAAGAAAAAAAAAGAATCACTACAAACTTCCCAAGAGAACAGTAGAGCACAGAATCAACAGAGAATGCAGTACAACAAGAACACTGAAAAAAAAGTGTACACTAACCCCAAATCCAAAAGAAAACAAACAAGCAAAGAAAAAACTTTATAAGGACCTCATGATAGGGATAAGCAATCACATTCCAATTATCAGACTAAATGTGAATCTACTAAATACACCACTGAAAAGACACAGAATGGCAGACTAGATAAAAAACCATGACCCCATTATTTGCTGCATCCAGGATACTCATCCCACTACAAAGGATGCACACAGACTCAAAGTTAAAGAATAGAAAATGAGTTTCCAGGCAAATAGGTCACAAAAGAAGGCAGAAGTTGCAATCTTAATATCAGACAAAACAACCTTTAAGCGATCAAAAATTTAAAAGATGCAAAATGACACTACATACTGAAAAAAGGTTCAATCCATCAACAAGAAATATCCATTCTAAATATATATGCACCCAACACAGGAGTACCAGCATTTATAAAGCAACTACTAAATAAACTAAAAAAAATATTGACGCTAATGCTATTATAGAATGGGAATTGAATACCCCACTGACAGCCATAGATAGATCATTGAGGTAAAAAGTCAACAAGGAGATCCAGAACCAAACTTGACACTTGAACAAATGAACTTTGTAGATACCTAACAGATTATTCCACCCAACAACCACAGAATATACATTCTGCCCATCACCACATGGAACATACTCAAAGATCGATCACATCCTTGACCATAAATCAAGCTTAAACAATTTTCATAAAGTTGAAACCTTGCCATGCACATTCTCAGTCCACAGTGGAATAAAAATAAATATCAAAACCAACAACACTTCCCCAAAGCCCACAAAGACATGGACATTAAACAGTATGATGCTGAACAATGAATGGGTCAACAGTGAAATCAGAGAAGAAACTGAAAGATTTCTGGAAACAGATGAAAATGAAGAAACATCTTACCAAAACCTCTGGGATGCCATGAAATCAGTTCTCAGAGGGGAATTTATATCTCTACGAGCACACATCAGGAAAATGGAAAGACCACAAGCGGAGAACCTGACAAATCACCTAAGGGAGCTGGAAAAAGAAGACAAGGAAAACCCCAACTTTAGCAGAAAAATCCAAATCACAAGAATCAGAGCCCAAATACGGGACATGGAAGACAAAAATATTATAGAAAAACATCAACAAAACAAAAAGCTGGTTCTGTGAAGGAATTAGCAAGATTTTTGGACCTCAAGCCAGAATGACCAATAAAAAGAGAGAAAAAGCCCAAATAAACACAATTAGAAATACAAAAGATCAAATCACAACAGACCCCGAAGAAAGACAAAGGATTATCAGAGATACTATGTACACCTATATGGAAACAAACTTGATAACCTAGATAAAGA
>NW_007254994.1:22067-22425 GCF_000164805.1 Carlito syrichta | reverse complement strand
TCATTTTACGAAGCTAACATTACACTTACCCCAAAGGGGTAAAGATCCAACAAAGAAAGAACTATAGGCCGATATCCCTTATGAATATATATGCAAAAATCCTCAACAAGATTCTAGCAAGTTGGATCCAAAAACACATCTCAAAATTCATCCACCCTGACCAAATCGGTTTCAGGATGCAGGGCTGGTTCAACATTCTCAAGACCATAAATGTCATTAAATATATCAACAGTTGTGAAAACAAGAACTACATGATTATCTCATCAGATGCTGAAAAAGCTTTTGATAAAATCCAGTGTCCCTTTTTGATAGAAACCCTCAAACACCTAGGTATAGATGGAACATATCTCAAAATAGT
>NW_007254994.1:11191-21881 GCF_000164805.1 Carlito syrichta | reverse complement strand
ACCTTTACATGAGAATTACAAAACACTGCTCCAAGAAATCCAAGAAGACACAAACAAATGAGAAAATATCCCATGCTCATGAATAGGAAGAATGAACATTGTTAAGATGTGCATACTATCAAAGGCAATCTACAGATTCAATGCAATACCCATTAAGCTACCAACATCATTCTTCTCGGACCTGGAAATGACAATACAGAAATGTATATGGAAACAAATGACCACAAATAGCCAAAACAATCCTTAGCAAAAGAAACATAACAGAAGGTATCACACTTCCAAACTTCAAACTTTACTATAAGGCTACAGTAATCAAAACAGCCTGGTATTGGTACAAGAACAGGCACATAAACCAATGGAACAGAACAGAGATTCTGGAGGCAGAGCCTCAATTCCTAAACCAACTCATCTTTGACAAAACCTCCAACAACAACCACTGGGGAGAGAAGAACCTATTCAGTAAATGGTGCTGGGAAAACTGGTTGAACACATGCAGAAGATTGAAACAGGATCCCTACATATCACCATACACAAAAATTAACTCTAAATGGATCAAAGACCTAAACTGAAAACCTCAAACTGTAAAAACCATAGAAAATGCTGGAGACAGTCTTATGAATGTTGGACCTGGCAACCAATTCCTGATCAAAACCCGAAGTGCCCAGGCCATAAGACATAAGATAGACAAGTGAATTCTCATTAAACTGACAAGCTTCTGCAAAGCCAAAGAAACCATCAGGAGAGCAGGGAGACAACTCACAGAATGGGAAAAAAATATTTGCCAACTGTATATCTGACAAAGGCCTAACATCTAGGATCTACAAGAACTCAAATGGGCCGAAAGGACAAAACAAACAACCCCTTTAAAAAGTGGGCAAAAGACATGAATAGACACTTCTCAAAAGAAGACATATGGGCAGCCAACAGACACATGAAAAAGTGCTCAGCCTCACTCATCATCAGAGAAATGCAAATGAAAACCATATTGGGATACCACCTAACCCCTGTGAGAATCACCATCATTAATAGAACAAACAAAAACAGATGCTGATGAGGATGTGGAGAAAAATGAATGCTCATACACTCCTGGTGGGAATGCAGACTAGTACAACCTCTTTGGAAGACAGTGTGGTGATTTCTGAAAGAACTAGAAATTGACCTTTCATATGACCCAGCAATTCCACTATTGGGAATATACCCAGAGGAACTCAAATTATTCTACAAAAAAGATACCTGCACATGCATGTTTGTTGCAGCTCTATTCACAATAGCAAAAACATGGAACAAACTGTGTTGCCCATCGAAGCTGGACTGGATTAAAAAAAATGTGGTACATATACACAATGGAATATTATGCAGCCATAAAGAAGGAGAAATATATGAACTTTGTAACAAATTGAATGGATTTGGAGTTGATCATACTCAGTGATTTATCACAGAAACAAAGAACTGAGTTCCATATGCTCTCACTCATAAGGTAAGCTTGAACAATTATAATACTATAAGAAAGCTATTGGCAGAAGCAGAAAACTGTCAGGGGAAGGGGGTGGGACTGGCAGTTGAGGGAAACTGCTAGAGGAGGGAGGGGCATACCTCATCAACAAGAGTACCTGCATGATCAATGTTTATATACCTAATCCCGAATTGTACCCCACATCTTTACAATAAATACATAAATTTTTAAAAAATCTTCCCAGAGATCCAGTCCCTAAGGGAGTATACAACTTCCAGATCAGTTCTACAGCAGAGTCTTAAAAGGTATTAAACTCAGAAGAGAGAAAGAAAAGAATGAGCATGCACTTCCCAAGAGAACAGAAGAACACACAATCAGTAGAAAATGCATTATAACTGCAAACTTGCAAATATACATCAACCCAAAAGTTAAAAGAAAAAAAAAAACTTTTTAAGAACGTCATGATGGGGATAAACAATCACATTTCAATAATCAGCCTGAACATAAATGGACTAAATGCACCACTTAAAAGACACAAAATGGCAAACTGGATAAAAAATCATGACCCAATAATTTGCTGCATCCAGGAAACTCATCTCTCCACAAGGGACACACAGACTCAATTTAGAGGATGGTATATAAATTTCCAGGTGAATGGATCACAAAAGAAGGCAGGAGTCATAATCTTAATATCACACAAAGCAACTTTTAAACTATCAAAAGTTTAAAAAATACAAAAGGACACTACATAATGATAAAAGGGTCAATGTGTCAACAAAAAATTCATCCTGAACATATATATGCATCCATACTAGCATTTGTGAAGCAACTACTAAGTAAACTAAAAAAAGATATTGACTCTAATAATTATATAACTGGGGACTTAAACACCCTGCTAATACCTAGATAGATCATCAAGGTAACAAATCAACAAAGAGTTTTGGAGCCTCAATTTGACCCTTGACCAAATGTATTTAATACATTAATCTACAGAACACTCCTCCCAAAAATCACAGAATATAATTAAACTCATCACCACATGGAACATACTCCAAGATTGATCATATCTTCTGTCATAAATCAAGCATAAACAAATTTCACAAGATTGAAATATTTTCATGTACCTTCTCAGACCACAGTGTAATAAAAATAAATATCAATACAAACAATACCCCCCAAATCTACAAAGACATGGATACTAAATAACATAAGCTGAATGAATAATAGATCAACATATAAATCAAAAAACAGAAGTTAGTATTCCTAGACACAAACAATAAATAAATAAATAAACTTCTTACCAAAACCCCTGGGATGCCATGAAAACAGTTCTGAGAGGAGAATTTATATCTCTATGAACACACATCAAGAAAATGGAAAAATCACAAGTTAATAACTTAACAAATCACCTAAGGGTGCTGGAAAGACGTGATCACCAAAACAATAACTTTAGCAGAAGAATCCAGATCACCAAAGTAAAAGCCCAAATACATGATATAGAAGACAAAAATATCATAGAAAAAAATCAGCAAAACAAAAGCTGGTTCTTTGAAAGAATAAGCAAGATTGATGGAACGTTACCCAGAATGACCAAGAAAAAGAGAGGGAAAAGCCCAAATAAACACAATCACAAATGTAACAGATCAGATCACTGCTGATGCCAAAGAAATACAAAAGATTGTCAGGGATTACTATGCACACCTGTATAGAAGCAAACTTGATAACTTTAATTAAATGGAGGACTTTCTGACATCACATAACCTCCAAGGTTGAAACACGAATAAACCGAGACCCAATAACAACCCAGGAAATCGACTCCATCATAAGAAAACTACCTACAAAAAGAATCCCTGAACCAGCTGACTTTCCAGCAAAATTGTATAAAACATCCAAGGAGGAGAAGGTACCAAATTTATTGAAAGCATTCCATAGTCAGGTGTGCTAATGTGAGTCTGTAGTTCAGCTACTTGGAAGACTGAGGCAGAAGGATTGCCTAAGTCCAGAAGGTTGAGTCTGCGGTGGCCATCAGCTTGCCACTGCACTACAGTCTAGGTGACAGAGTGACACTGCAGCTCAAAAATAAAAATAAAAAAAGCATTCCAGGCAATTGAGAAAGTTGGTACTCTTCCCAAATCATTTTATGAAGCTAACATCACACTGATACCCAAAGTAGGTAAAGATTCAACAAAAAAAAGACCTATGGGCCAATATCCCTGATAAACATAGATGTCAAAACCTCAACAAGATTCAAGCAAGTTGGATTCCACAATGTATCTCAAAATCATCCACCAAGAACAAGTAAACTTCATCCTTGGGATGCCGGGCTGATTCAACATCTGCAAGATCATAAATGTAATTAAATACATCAACAGATGTAAAAAACAAGAACCACATGATTATATCATTAGATGCAAAAACAGCTTTTGATAAAATCCTGCATCCCTTCTTGATAAAAACCCTCAAACACCTAGGCATAGAAGGAACATACCTCAGAATAATAAGCACCATCCATAATAAACCCACAGCCACCATATTGCTAAATGGATAGAAACTGGAAACATTCTCTCTGAAAACCAGAATAAGACAAGGCTGCCCCATCTCACACCTCCTGTTCAACATTGTGTTGGAAATCCTAGCTAGAGCAACTAGACAAGAGAAGGAAATCAGGGGTACCGAGATAGAAAAAGAAGTCAAGTTAACCCTCTTTGCTGACAATATAATCCTATACTTCAAAAATCCAAGAGAATCTGTCAAAAATCTGCTTGAACTGATAAAGGACTTTGTTAAAGTCTTGGAATAAAAATAAATGTGCAAAATACAGTTGCAGCTGGGCTCGGTGGCTCAGCCTGTAATCCCGTGCCTTTGGGAGGCTGAGGTGAGTGGATTGCCTGAGCCCGCAGGTTCGAGACCCGCCTGGGCAGCGAGACCTCATCTCTACAATAAATCAAAAAATCAGGCAGGCATGGTAGCACACTCCTGTAATTCCGGCTACTTGGAAGGCTGAGGTGGAAGGATCACCGGAGCCCAGCAGGTCGAGGCTGCGGTGGCCGGGAGCGGCCACTGCACTCCAGTCTGGGTGACAGAGTGAGACTCCAACTTAAAAACAAACAAACAAACAAAAAAATACAGTTGCATTCTTATATACCAACAAGAAACAGGCACAGAATCAAATAAAAAGGACAATTCCATTAACAATAGCCACACACAAAAAAATGGAATACCTCGGCATCTTCCTAACTAGAGAAGTGAAAGACCTTTACAATGAAAACTACAAAACATTGCTCAGAGGAATACTACAAGTCACAAACAAATGGAAAAATATTCCATGCTCACGGATAGGAAGAATCAACATTGTTAAGATGTCCATACTACCAATGGTATTCTGTGCAATACCCATTAAATTACCAATATCATTCTTCTTAGACCAAGAAATGACAATGCACAAATTCATATAAAAGCATAAAAACAATCCTTAGCCAAAGAAACAAAGTGGAAAGTATCACACTTCCAGACTTTAAACTTTACTATAAGATTACAGTAATCAAAATAGCCTGGCTCTGGTACAAGAACAGGCATATAAACCAATTGAACATGATAGCGATTCTAGAAGCAAAACCTCAATTTCTCAACCAACTCATTTTCAACAAAGTCTCCACTAACAACCACTGCAAGAGGAGGACCTTTTCAATAAATGATGCTGGGAAAACAGACTGAACTCATGCAGAAGATTGAAACAGAACCCCTACCTAACACCATACACAAAAAATCAACTCTAAATGGATCAAACATGTAAACATACAACCTCAAAGTAGAAGAATTGTAGGAAATGAAGGAGACGCCTTTACAGAAATTCGAGTAGGCAACCAATTCCTGGTCAAAACCCCAAGTGCCCATGCTTTAAGAGATAGGACAGACAAGTGGGACCTCATTAAGCTGAAAACCTTCTGCAAAGCAAAAGAAACCATCAAGAGTGTGGGAAGAGAGACCACAGAATGGGAAAATAATGTTTGCCAACTGTATATCTGACAAAGTCCTAACATTCAGGATCTACAAGGAACTCAAACATGCTGAAAGGACAAAAAACAAAAGCCCCATTAAAAAGCGGGCAAAAGACATGAATAGACACTTCTCAAAAGAAGACATATGGGCAGCCAACAAAAACATGAAAAAGTGTTCAGCCTCACTCATCATCAGAGAAACATAAATCAAAACCACATTAAAATACCACCTAACCCAAGTAGGAATGACCATTATTACTAAACCAAACAACAACAGATACCAGAGAGGATGCAGAGAAAAGGGTATGCCCTACACTGCTGGTGAGAATGTAAACAAGTTCAACCTCTCTGGAAAACAGTGTGGAAATTTCAAAAGAGCTAGAAATTGACTTTCTATATGACTCTGCAATCCCCCTACTGGGAATATACCTGGAGGAACTCAAATCATTCTATCAAAAAGATATTTGCACAAGCACGTATACTGCAGCACTATTCACAATAGCAAAAACATGGAACCAACTGTGTTACCCATAGAAACTGGACTGGATTTTTTAAAATGTGGTATATGTACACAATAGGTTATTACAAAACCATAGAGAAGGACAAACATATGAAATTCACAGCAACTTGGATGGGTTTAGAGTCTAAAATACTCAGTGATCTATCACACAAAGAACAGAATACCACTCATAAGTGGACCCTGAACATTTAACATAATACTATATGAAAGAGATTGGCAGTAGTGGGATACTGCCAGGGTGAGAGGGGATACAATATCAATAATGGTACTTTATCTCAAACTAGGAAAAGGAGAGACCAAAGGGAGACCCAAATGTTACCTACATGATGTCCACTTATATACCTAATCCTGAATTGTGCCCCACAAATTTGCAAAAATAAATAAACAAAATAAGTACATAATATATTAGAATTATTTGTGTTGATAACAAGTATATAGAACTCATGACGTTATTTTATTAGTGATTAGCTTTTAAATATTGATTTAATTTGTTTAAGGACTATAGTTACATGCAAAAATTGTATTTCTTTTAATGCAAATAAGTTAATTTTGTTCTAAAATATCAATTTAATCAAAATTTTCATGCTTTTGGAATACATTTATAAAACATTCCATTTTATTCAATGTGTGCTTATATCACTTTTGTCTTTCATAATACTATATATTTGTGTCATTTCTCTAGCTCATCCTAATTTATTTCCAGAGGTTTTTCTATTTTATTAATTTTATAAAGAATCAATTTTTGGCTTGATATTTCCTTTCTGTTTTACCTTTGTTTTTTATTCCCTTACAATCTGCTCTTTTTTTCAACTTGTATATATTCCTCTCTCAATACATGAACCTTAAATATTTTAATTTATGATGATTACTTTATACATTATTATAGTTCTGTATTTATTTATATAATCAGTATATCCTTTGCAATGGATTGAATGTTTAAGAGTTCCCAAAATCCATTTGTTGATATCCTAATCCCCAAAGTGATGATATTGGGAAATGGAACCCATGAGAGGTGATAAGATCATGAGGGAAGATTCTTCATGATTAGGATTAGTGCCTTTATAAAAGGGACTCCAGAGAGATAGATACAATGAGAAGGCTCTGTCTATGAGACAGAAAACAGTCTTTTACATGACATTACATGTATGAATGCCTTTATCTTGCAATTCTCAGCCTCTATAACTATCTGAAGTAAATGTCTGTTGTTTATAAGCTACCCCGAGTATGGTATTTTTGATATAGCAGTGTGAAAGGACTAAGACATCCACCAAAACCCTTCTTATTTTTACTTTATTGCAAAACTAACACATAAATTTTTTTCCATATGTTTACTAATTTTCTGGCTCATATTCCTTCTTATGTTACAGATCCTCTTTAGGGAATAATTTTCTTTTTCCTGAAGTATATCATTACAAATGTATTTCATTAGGAATGGCTTATTGTAAACTTTTTGGTTTGTTTAAAAAATATCTTTATTTCACCTTTGTTTGCAAAGGTCACTTTAATTAAGTATAAACGTCCAGGTTGCTAGTCATTGCCTCTCAGATTTTTAAGCTATCTTTGCATTTGTATGTTTTCTTTTTTTATTTTAAGGATGTGGGATACAACAATTTAGGACTAGGTATATTGTTGGGTTATCAGATTCTGATTATGTTTTTAAGAACATTTTAATTCCACTTTTTTGTATCTTTTTACACTTCTTTAGTTGAATGTTGTTTTATTTCTATTCTTGCTACATTTTAATAGGAAAAGAATTCAGGACAAAAGATTGCATTTCTCAGAATATATTTGGATAGTCTAGTAAAGTTTAAAAGTAGGTAACTTTCTAAATAGCCTATTTTTTAATAGTTTCCTCTGGTTGTGGTTGTTCAATGCAGTTTCACCAATTTAGGAAGAAATTATTATAAAATATGAATTATTGTAATGTATTCATGAGAATGTCAAAATTTTATTTGCTTAAAAATCTTATAGAAAATAAGCTCTAGATTTTCTAGAGCAATCTCTGCTTACAATATTCTGCCTTGTCACCCTACTGTATAGTATAACTATGCATCTAGATTTTAATTGAACTATATTCACAAATTTTGCAGAGTCAGTGAAAGATGGGTCTAGCTGCGGGCACTCAAAAATAATTTTATCAGCCAAGATAGTTTTGAATTCATAAAAATAGAAAATACTATTCAGTGTTTCTGCTCTTCTTATATGTATGCAATCACTTGGTTCTTGTGAATTTTTAATGATTTTCAAATCATAACAAATCATGTTAATGAGTATGTATGTTCATGTATTTAAAGGACAACTGAAAGAACAATTCACATCAAAATGGAGCTGCTCACAAAAGTAAAACTTATGAGATTACAAGTTAGTGTTTAATTATAGGTTATTCTACTGATACTACCCACTTGCAATACATTGTGCCATGATATTTGGAGATTTCCTTTGTACATTAAGGCTGGCATCTGATTGACATAAACCTGGAATTTTAACTTCTGCTACAGAATCAGACTAAACTTAGCAGACTTTTCCAATCTCCAAATGGAGCTGATTCATTGATAAATTGGGAATTTCCTGGATGGTGTGACAAATTTCAAGACCGGATGATTGAATATTCTCTTGTTCTGGGTCTTTCTGCACCTTGGAGACAACAAAATCTTCATGCGGGTATTTAAGTTAGCCCATCTACTGAAAGACCCCCAAAAGTTACTAGTTTTGAGAGGAACCTAGAACAAGAGAAGGCTCTGCAACAGGTCCAAGCTGTGGTACAAGAAGTTCTGCCACTTGGTCCATAAGATCTAGCAGATACATTGGTACTTAAAATAGTAGTGGCAGATGCGCACTTGTTTGGGGTCTT
The DNA here is from genome assembly GCF_000164805.1 of Carlito syrichta. Classification (NCBI taxonomy): domain Eukaryota; kingdom Metazoa; phylum Chordata; class Mammalia; order Primates; family Tarsiidae; genus Carlito; species Carlito syrichta. Next base: position 13,059 of record NW_007254994.1, on the reverse strand, counting down.
TGTCAGATCCCTATAGGTTACTCACAGTTCTTAGGACTTTGGAACAAAGCCCTGTGGATAACTACTCTCCTTTCAAGAAGTAGCTTTTGAACTGTTACTGAAGCTAGTAGAAACTGAATATTTGCTGGGCTCAGTGGCTCAGCCTGTAATCCTGCGCCTTTGGGAGGCTGAGGTGAGTGGATTGCCTGAGCCCGCGGGTTCGAGACCCGCCTGGGCAGCGAGACCCCATCTCTATGATAAATCAAAAAATCAGCCGAGTGTGGTAGTGCATGCCTGTAATTCTGGCTACTCGGAAGGCTGAGGCAGAAGGATCACCAGAGTCCAGCAGGTCGAGGCTGCGGTGGCCGGGAGTGGCAACTGCACTCCAGTCTGGGCGACAGAGTGAGACTCTAACTCAAAAAAAAAAAAAGAAACTGAATATTTAATCATGGACCACAAATTAACCAAGTTACCTGAGCTTTTCATTATGAACTGGGAGCTATTTAACACAACAGTCATGAAAGTAACCATACATAGCAGCACTCCATATAGAAAGCAATGTACATATCTTAATTTTAAAATACTTAATTGCTAAAAAATTTTAACAATTATCTGAGCCTTCAGTGAGTTGGAATCTTTTTGCGGAATGAGGATCTTGTCGAGATGTTGATGGCTGCTTACTGATAGAGGTGATTGTTGCTGAAGGCTGGGGTGGCTGTTGGTAACTTCTGAAAATAAGACAAGAAAGTTTGCTACATCAATGGACTACTCTTTTCACGAAAGAGTTCTCTGGAGAATGTGAGGCTATTCAATAGCATTTTACCTATGATAGAATTTCTTTCAAAATTGGAGTTAATTCTTCTTAAACCCTGATGCTGATGTACAATTCTAAATCCTTTGTTGCAAGCCGGGCTCGGTGGCTCAGCCTGTAATCCCACGCCTTTGGGAGGCTGAGGTGAGTGGATTGCCTGAGCCCGCGGGTTCGAGACCCGCCTGGGCAGCGAGACCTCATCTCTACAATAAATCAAAAAATCAGCTGGGCGTGGTAGCGCATGCCTGTAATTCCGGCTACTCGGAAGGCTGAGGCGGAAGGATCGCCAGAGCCTAGCAGGTCAAGGCTGCGGTGGCCGGGAGTGGCCACTGCACTCCAGTCTGGGCAACAGAGTGAGACTCCTACTCCAAAAAATAAAATAAAAATAATAAATCCTTTGTTGTCATTTCAACAGAGTCCATATGTTCATGAGATTTCATCTCAATAAACAACTTTCTTTGCTCATCTGTAAGAAGTGATGCCTCATCCATTCATGTTTATCATAAGGTGGCAGCAATTCAGTTACATCTTCAAGCTCCACTTCTGATTCTAGTTCTCTTGTTTTTTTTTTTTAAATCACGTCTTCAGTTGCTTTCTCCACTCAAGTATTGAATCCCTCAAAGTCACCTATGAAGGTTAAATTTTTTCCTAACTCCTGCTAATGTTTATATTTTGACCATTTCCCATGAATCATAAATGTCCTTAGTGGCACCTAGATAATGATTTCTTGTCAAAGGGGTTTTAATTTACTTCATTCAGATTCATCAGAGAAATCACTAAGTATGGCAGTACAGTTTTATAAAATGTATTTTATAATAAGACCTGAAAGTTAAATTCCTTTATTCCAGAGGCAACTGAATAAATGTGTTAGAAAGCATGAAAGCAACAGTAAGCTTGTTTGCACATATCTATCAGAGGTCTTGGGTAACTAGGTACATTTTTAATGAGCAGTAATATTTTAAACAGAATCTTTTTTCCTGAGCAGTAGGTCTCAACAGTGGGCTTAAAATATTTAGTAAATCATGCTGTAAACAGATGTACTTTCATGTAAGGTTTTGTTGTGCCATTTATGGAGCAT
>NW_007254994.1:8998-11171 GCF_000164805.1 Carlito syrichta | reverse complement strand
CTGCCTTCATCACCTAGCTTGACATTTCTAGCTTTTGAATTAAAGTGAGAGGTGTGAGACTCTTCCTTTCACTTGAACACGTAGAGGCCACTGTAGGGTAATTAATTGGTCACATTTTGATATTGTGTCTCAGGAGATAGAGAAGCCCAAGGAGATGAAAAGAGATGGGGGAACAGCTGGTTAGTGGAGCAGCCAGAATACACACAACATTTGCTTATAGATTAAGTGTGTCATCTTACATAAATGTGGTTCATGGTACCCAAAACAATTACAATAGTAACGCCAAAGATCACTGATCACAGATCACCATAACAAATGTAATAATAATGAAAAAGTTTGAAATATTGTTAGAAATACCAAAATGTGGCAGCAGAAAAGTAAAGGAAAGAAATCAGAAATAACTTCAAGGTTACTGTATTAGGAAAATGTGAAAATCTAAGTCATTTTTTTTAGCAGCATAAACTTTTGAGCATGGGAAAAACTATTAGCTGACATTAGCCTTAAGAAAGAAGAAAGGGAATTAGTTAAATGACAGAATTATCAGAAAGTGTATTTCTTCTGAAAACTTAAATCACTTCTGAAATTACATACACATATGCATTGTATAACCCATAAAAAATAAGTACTGCTATTTAAGTAAATATATTATCTTGAAATTTCTGCTTCTGGTTATGGCAATGTTCTGATACTGGACTTGTCCTCCATCTATAAAGAGCTAGAAGTAAGAAAAAACACACAAAACCACTTTTTTTTTTACTCTAAACAATAGACAGTGATGGAATATAATTCGCAACATAAGGAAACAGAAGAGACATTATAAATGTTATAACATTAAAGTCATTATCTCAGCTTTTTGTCTGTGGGCATATTTTTGGATTGTGGGCTATGGAGATGGAACATAAACAGGACACTATATTCTAATTGAGGTTATAACCCAGAGGTTGGAGATTATAGAAGCAGAGGGGACTTGACTTTATCAGGTAAATCGGGAGAGAGAAGCGAGCTATGCAAGGAAAGAACTCCTCGCCAAATCTACTGATATGTCTTTAACTCTAGATGAATATTAAGCAGCATAATTGCAGGGTAAAACTCTATGTCTCTATGAACCTACTGAAGCCCTGTCAGCAGAAAAATTTTCAGAAATAACTCAGAGATGAGAAACAAACATGATTGGACTACGGTGAGTAGAGAGAGCATGATGACAGTCAGAGCTTTCAGTGGAGACCCTGAAGGTCCAAACTTTAGTAGCAGCCCTAATGTGGAGGTGACTCTAGACCAATCCTACCAAAGTTTTCTAAAATCCTGAGATGTATAATGATGACCCAGAGTAATTTAACTACCTATCAAATAGAATGTAAATATATAACCAAGAAAAAAAATCAGTTAGTAGAAACATACCCTAAACTATCAGATGTGATGAAATTTGCAGGCAAGACCTTGAAAACAGCTACTATAAGTGTTCCTTAAGATCAGAAGTAAAAAGTTTATGAAATAAAAAGAAAAATGGATGGTTTGGCAAAGCACAAAATGGAACCTCTAGATAGGTAAACAATCTCATATTTTTTAAAGAAGTCTCATCATAGGAATATGTTACTTCTTTAGAATTTAGAACTGAATATATTTTAGGATGTGTCACATTGGCTCTAATATAGAATGATCTTGAAAGTAAGGTGGTCTTCTTTTAAAAGTAATACATATTGAAAATTGTAGGGACTTTCGGCAAGATGGTGATGGGCCGGCAGGGTCTGTGAGACCCTCTGTGAAAGAGAGCACCCATAAAGACCCTAGCTCTCTCCCAGGGGCTGCAGCCTCCATCTTCTGCAGCCTGCTCTTCACAGGGAGCTCAGCCACCACCACCACCCACCATCACTACTCGGATATTGCGATGAACCTGGCTGCTCTGGCAGTCACCACAGCAGGACTGGGCTGCTCCTGCAGTCACGGATATCACCACTGTGGTCATTCCCAGCTCATGCCTGAAGCAACCCATGACTTCAGATCATGAAGCCCCCCAAGGAGGATCTTCTGACATCCCCACTGCTGTGCCATGCCCCTAGCCTGGAGAAAGGCCTGTGGAACTCCCCCCATGAAGTTGCCACAGCAGGTTGCATATCTGAGACAGGCTCACTCCCCTCTGGACTGTAGCCACAGGATAGCACCATCTGCTGGGGAC
>NW_007254994.1:0-8978 GCF_000164805.1 Carlito syrichta | reverse complement strand
GAAACCCAAGGAGATGAAAAGATACGGGGGAACAGCTGGTTAGTGAGCAGTCAGAATACACACAACATTTGCTTATAGATTAAGTATGTCATCTTACATTAATGTGGTTCATGGTACCCAAAACAATTACAATAGTAACGCCAAAGATCACTGATCACAGATCACCATAACAAATGTAATAATAATGAAAAAGTTTGAAATATTGTGAGAAATACCAAAATGTGGCAGCAGAAAAGTAAAGGAAAGAAATCAGAAATAACTTCAAGGTTACTGTATTTGGAAAATGTGAAAATCTAAGTCATTTTTTTAGCAGCATAAACTTTTGAGCATGGGAAAAACTATTAGCTGACATTAGCCTTAAGAAAGAAGAAAGGGACTTAGTTAAATGACAGAATTATCAGAAAGTATATTTCTTCTGAAAACTTAAATCACTTCTGAAATTGCATACACATATGCATTGTATAACCCGTTAAAAAATAAGTACTGCTATTTAAGTAAATATATAATCTTGAAATTTCTGCTTCTGGTTATGGCAATGTTCTGATACTGGACTTGTCCTCCATATTTAAAGAACTAGAAGCAAGACAAAACACACAAAACCACTGCTTTTTTTACTCTAAACAATAGTGATGGAATATAATTCGCAACACAAGGAAACAGAAGAGACATTATAAATGTTATAACATTAAAGTCGTTACCTCAGCTTTTTGTCTGTGGGCATATTTTTAGATTGTGGGCCATGGAGATGGAACATAAACAGGACACTATGTTCTAATTGAGGTTATAACCCAGAGGTTGGAGATTATAGAAGCAGAGGGGACTTGACTTTATCAGGCAAATCGGGGGAGAGAAGCAAGCTATGCAAGGAAAGAGCTCCTTGCCAAATCTACTGATATGTCTTTAACTCTAGATGAATATTAAGCAGCATAATTGCAGGGTAAAACTCTATGTCTCTATGAACCTACTGAAGACCTGTCAGCAGAAAAATTTTCAGAAATCACTCAGAGATGGGAAACAAACATGATTGGACTATGGTGAGTAGAGAGAGCATGATGAAAGTCAGAACTTTCAGTGGAGACCCTGAAGGACCAAACTTTAATAGCAGCCCTAATGTGGAGGTGACTCTAGACCAATCCTACCAAAGTTTTCTAAAATCCTGAGATGTATAATGATGACCCAGAGTAATTTAACTACCTATCAAATAGAATGTAAATATATAACCAAGAAAAAAATATCAGTTAGTAGAAACATACACTAAACTATCAGATGTGATGAAATTTGCAGGCAAGAACTTGAAAACAGCTACTACAAGTGTTCCGTAAGATCAGAAGTAAAAAGTTTATGAAATAAAAAGAAAAATGGATGATTCGGCAAAGCACAAAATGGAACCTCTAGAGGTGAAAACTGCAATATATTAAAATTCACTGGAAGGGGAAAACAGAAGAACAAACACTGTAGAAAAGAAGATCAGTGAATATAAAGACTTTGTGATTAAAACAAAACTATTTAAATTGAAGCTCAGAAAGAAAAAAAACTGAATAAAACAGGAAGAGAGACTCAGTGACAATTCAGACCATATAAAGTGCTCTATATGCCTGTAATTTAATTCCAAAAGGAGAAAATGAAAAGAGCAGAAAAAAATATTCAAAGAAATAATTTAAATACTTCAAAATTACAAATTTTGAATCCACAAATTCAAAACACTCAATAAATCCTAGCAGAATAAATAAACAAAAAAATTCCAGAAACTTCAATCTCAAATTGATTTAAATTGCTGAAAATCACTGATAAAGTTAATATCTGAAAAGTAGCCAGAAAATAAAAATATACTATTTATTTTTGAGAGATTATTTATTTATTTATTTATTTATTTATTTAAGTTGGAGTTTCACTCCGTCACCCAGACGGAAGTGCAGTGGCTGCTCCCAGCCACCGCAGCCTTGACCCACTGTGCTCTGGCGATCCTTCCACCTCAGCCTTCCGAGTAGCTGGAATTACAGGCATGCGCTACCACACCCAGTTGATTTTTGATTTATTGTAGAGATGAGGTCTCACTGCCCAGGCGGGTCTTGAACCTGCAGCCTCAGGCAATTCACTCACCTCAACCTCCCAAAGGCGTGGGATTACAGACTGAGCCACCGAGCCCAGCTTGAGAGATTCTTACTTTAAATAAAAAGGTGGATAATACTATTTTAACGTAGACTATGAAGAGATGTGATATGAAAAGATAGGATATAATATGATACATGTTAAAATTCTACAGCAACTACTCAGTTATACATTACACATACCTCTTATCAATGATTATTCCATATTTATTAGATTTTAAAAATCAATCCAAAAGAAAAAAACAAAAGGAATAAAGATAGAATAAGTGAATAGAAAACAAATAGCATATTAATAGTTACAGTAAATGCAAATTTTCTGATTACTCTAATTAAAAGGTAGAGACTCTCAGATTAGATAAACAATAAAACCCAACAATATACTATCTTTAAGAAGCACACTCTCTTGATAAGTACACAACAATGTTAAAGTAAAATGATGAGAACACATATTCCATGCAAACACAAATTTTAAGAGAGATGAAGTAGCATATTAATATACAAAGTTGACTTTAGAAAAATGAATTTTACTAAGAAAAGAAAAACATAATAGTGATAAGGGATCAATTAATTATAATCATAGCAAAACTTAGTTTTTAATGCAGATAAAAACAAATTTATTTATATATAATCTTATGCATATGTAACAAATACAGTACATAGTACAGAACTAAAGAAAAACAAACAATTTGGGGATTATACTGGAGATTATACCTCTCTACTCTCAGTAATTAATACTAAAAGTAGGAAGAAAAGTCAATAAGAATATAGAAGACTTTAATTTAAATAATGTATAAAGCAAAGGATTTATAAAACACTGGATCCAATAACAGCAGGAAATAAATTTGTTACTGGACATAAAACATTCAACAACATAAAATATATGCTGAGGCACAAAATAACTCAATAAATTTGAAGGATTGACATTCTTTTTGTTTTGTTTTGTTTTGTTTTTATGAGTTGGAGTCTCACTCTGTCGCCCAGACTGGAGTGCAGTGGCATGCTCCCGGCCACCGCGACCTCAACCTGCTGGGCTCCAACGATCCTTCTGCCTCAACCTTCTGAGTGGCTGGAACTACAGGCACGCGCTACTACACCCAGCTAATTTTTTGATTTATTGTAGAGATGAGTTCTCGTCAAGTTGCCCAGGTGCGAGCCTGGCTGGATTGACATTCTAGTGATCATTTTATCAGATCACAATAAAATTATGTGAGAAATAAACAATATCAACAACAATAAAAGTCCATCAAATTTGGAAATTAAACAATATACATCAAAATACTCATAGAAAAGAAAAAATCAAAATAAATATAAAAAAACATTTAAAGATAATGACTATGAAAGTATAACATAAGCCGGGCTCAGTGGCTCAGCCTGTAATCCCGCGCCTTTGGGAGGCTGAGTGGATTACCTGAGTCCGTGGGTTCGAGATCCCACCTGAGCAGTGAGACCTCATCTCTACAATAAATCAAAAAAATCAGCCGGGCGTGGTAACGCATGCCTGTAATTCCGGCCACTTGGAAAGCTGAGGCAGAAGGATCGCTGGAGCCCAGCAGGCTGAGGCTGCAGTGGCCGGGAGCGGCCACTGCACTCCAGTCTGGGTGACAGAGTGAGACTCCTACTAAAAAAAAAAGTATCACATATAAAAATGTGTAGGGAAACTAAAACTGCCAAATTTTTGTTTTCAGTTATAACATTAGAAATGGATGCATGTCTAAAATCAATAATGTAAGCTTGTATCTTAAAAAATCAAGTTGCAAGAGAAAAATTAATCACAACATAACTAAAAGAACATGAATAATGAAGATAAGAGCAGAAATCAATAGACTAGACAGTGGGGTAAAAATAAAAAACAATAAGCAAAAAGTTTGTTATTTAAAAAAAAACAGTTACCAGTTAATCTCTAACTAAAGTGACAAGAAAAGAGAAGGCAAAAACTACTAATACAAGAATGAAAATTTGTCATCCTACAGAAACTATGACTGTTACAATGAAGAAGGAGGAATATTATGAATAATTAACACTAATAAATTCAACAATGTAATTGGAATAGACACATTCCTGGAGAGACAAAAATTACTAAAATTGACACAAGAATCAATAGAGAATATAAATACTTCTGCTACTAGTAAAGAAATTGAACTTGGAATTTAAGAACTTTCCCACAAAGGAGACTCAGGACTATAATTTCACCAGTGAATTTTAGTAAATATTCAAGTAAAAAGTTATTTGAAATCTACACAAACACTTTCAGAAAGCAGAGGAAAGAAAATGCTTCTTGAGTCAGTTTGAGGATCACCATTAAGAGCTTGATTGAGAAAAGGATTTTTTTTTTAAATAATCAATTTTTTTTATTATGATGTTGTGGGGTACAGTTAAGGGTTAGGTATACAAATACGTTTCATTCAGGCACCCTATTGATTAGAGGTGCTTCCCCATCCCCAGATAGATATTTGCCCGTTAAACCCATCTCCCTCCCCCCTCCATAGTTTCCCACTACTGACAGTCATTTTCTTATAGTATTAGATTGGATGTTCAAGGTCCATTATATGAGTGAAAACATGTGATACTCGGATCTTTGTTTTTGTGAGAGGTCACTCAGAATTATAGACTCTAGTTCCATCCAGGTTGCTGCAAAATTCATGATTTTGTTCTTTTTTATGGCTACATAGTATTCCATCGTGTATATGTACCACATTTTTTTAAACCAGTCCTCTTTTGATGGGCAGCATGGTTGCTTCCAGGTTCTTGCTATTGTGAACAGTGCTGCGATAAACATACGTGTGCAGGTGTCTTTTTTGTAGAGTGATTTGTGTTCTTCCGGATATATTCCCATTAGGGGGATTGCAGGGTCGTATGGGAGGTAGATATTTAGAGCTTTTAGGAATTGACACACTGCTTTCCACAGAGGTTGCACTAGTTTACACTCCCACCAGCAGTGTAGAATTGTTCCCTTTTCTCCACACCCTCTCCAGCAGCTGTTATTTTTTGAGTTGTTGATAATTGCCATTCTGACTGGAGTTAGGTGGTATCTCAGTGTGGTTTTCATTTGCATCTCCCTGATGATTAGTGAAGTTGAACATTTCTTCATATGTCTGTTGGCTGCTCGGATGTCTTCCATTGTGAAGTGTCTGTTCATGTCTTTTGGAGAAAAGGACATTCTTGATGCAAAAATCAGGCAATGACATTATAAAGAAAGGAAACTACAGACTTTATGGCTATATGTGCAAAAATAATGGAAAATTCAGTTAATAAATTTAATAAACATAATTACATATATGGATTTTATCCCAGGATCTTCACACTGAAAATTATAAATCGCTTCTGAGAGAAACAGAAAATCACCAGCAATTCTATTCCTAGGCAACTATCCAATATTTAGGAAAACATGTATATACACAAAGCCTCATGAATAAATACTCATAGTAACGTTGTTGATAATAGCTGCACAGTAAAAGCAAACTAAATTTTCATCAACAGATGAATAGATAAATATTGGCAAATAGCACATTGCAACAGTAGTCAAAGGAATAAAATAAAGAACTTTGATAAATGGAACTTAGATATATCCAGAAATATCATTCTGAGCAAAACAAGCCAATAAAAATACAAACTGCATAATTTTATGTATATAGCTCACACTCCCACCAGCAGTGCAGAAGTGTTAGCTTTTGGCCACACCCTCTTCAGCAACTGTTATTTTTTGAGTTATTGATAATGGCCATTCTGACTGGAGTTAGGTAGTATCTCAGTGTGGTTTTGATTTACATCTCCGTGTTGATGAATGAGGTTGAACCTTTCTTCATGTGTCTGTTGGCAGCTCAGATGTCTTCTTTGAGAAGTGTCTGTTCATATCTTTTGCCCATTTTATAATGGGGTTGTTTGTTTTTTTCTTTTCAGTACGTTTGAGTTCCTTGTAGATTCAAGATGTTAAGCCTTTGTCAGACCTGGAGTTGGCAAATACTTTTTCCCAGTCTGTAGGCTGTCTCCCTGCTCTCTTGATGGTTTCTTTGGCTTTGCAGAAGTCTGTCAGTTTAATGAGGTCCCACTTGTCTATCTTCTCTCTTATGGCCTGTGGGTTTTGGGTTTTGTTCAGGAATTGGATGCCAGTTCCAATTTCCATGAGGGTATGTTCTTCATTTTCTAAGGTTCTTATGGTTTGAGGTTTTACATTTAGGTCTCTGATCCTTTTATAGTTAATTTTTGTGTATGGGGATAGATAGGGGTCCTGTTTCAATCTTCTCCATGTGGTCAGCCAGTTTTCTCCGCACCATTTACTGAATAGGTTCTCCTCTCCCCAGTGGCAGTTGGTGGAGGCTTTGTCGAAGATGAGTTGTTTGAGAAATTGAGGCTATGTTTCTGGAATCTCAATTCTATTCCATTGGTCTATATGCCTGTTCCTGTACCAATACCAAGCTGTTTTGATGATTGTAGCTTTATAGTAAAGTTTGAAGTCTGGTAATGTGATACCATCTGCTTTGTTTTTTTGTTTTTTTCTTTTTTGCTGAGGATTGTTCTGGCTATTCTTGGTCCTTTGTGTTTCTATATGAATTCCTATGTTGTTTTTTCAAGGTCTGAGAAGAATGTTGCTGTAATTTGATGGGTATTGCACTAAATTTGTAGATTGCCTTAGGTAGGATGGACATCTTCACAATGTTGATTCTTCTAATCTATGAGCATGGGATATTTTTCCACTTGTTTGTGTCATCTTTGATTTCTTTGAGCAGTGTTTTGTAGTTTTCATTGTAATGGTCTTTCACGTTTCTGGTTAGGAAGATGCCAAGGTATTTCATTTTTTGTGGCTATTGTGAATGGAATTGTGGCTTTTATTTGTGTTTCTGTTTGTTTATTATTGGTGTAAAGAAATGCAATTGTTTATTATAACTTTTAAAAATAGAATTATCTGATAGTATTCTACTAAATTGATATTCTGGATAACTGAGCTTTACTACAGACTTCTAAATTTCAAAACTTGGAAAGGAATGAAATAAAATCAATCCCTGAAATTCTGATTAATACCCTTTAGTTGCTAACAAAGTACCTCAGGATAACTAGTCATACCAAACATCAATTGACACTTTTCTTATATGCTAATTTTTAATTCACTTTTAAGGTTGATCTTTTAAGTACCAGGCAGATAGAAAGTTACTATAACACTAATTAAAAAATATATACAAGGTATTTTTTAAAAATATGATTTACCACAGTTTTTCTGAAAGGAGGAAAATCTTCATTAACAAAGCTATAATAGAAATGAAGACATGTTGAAATTAATAGGAAGCAAGGATTTTTCTTCAACAAATGGAAGAAATGTTAACCTGGTTCAAACTGTCATTTACAAAAAATTTCACTTCTGTATATCATTTTTGAATCTTCTAAAATATCTTTCTTTTCTAAAATATTCTGGCTGGCATTCAGCATCTTTTATTTTTATGTTATCACATGATTTTTTGTTGAAAGACACTTTAGGATATTTTTCATAAAATGTGTTCAGTTTAGAGCCCCAGGTTTATTGTATTTTTACATTAATGCAGCATTATCTTTGCTCTCCTTACAAGAACAAAAATATCTTGAAAGAGTAAAGCTTCCCAAGGTCATTGGTCTGTGTCTTTCCAACTCCTCAACCAGGTATTCATTTTACTTAGTTTCTTGTCAGTACTCCATAATATTCTTCACATCTGTCTGTGCCTTTGCTTTTATTACCAGAAAATACAGCTATAGCTTTAGTGTCATGTGTACTATAAAGAAGGATTTTCAAGAGATTTGACAACTCATCATTTTCCAAAGTATTCTCAATGTAACACAGAAACAGTTTATTACTGTTAAGTAGTGACTGTGTCTCCAACTTGAATAATGAGGTTCTCTAGGTCAATGTTTTATACATTTAAGGAAACATTTCTCTTCAACTTAGCACTAAAACAATGGGTGCCATAACACAGATCTATGTATTATCAATCTCACATGCCACCATAATCAATCTAATTTGTGGGCCGGGGAAAATGCAATATGTAATTGAGCTAAACCAAGAATTTTCTTCTACCAAAATGTTTATAAAGGAGCATAATAAAATTATTTTTCAGAGATGAGATCCTACTCTACAATGTAGAATAAATTTAATATTCTGTGAAAAGTGTTCACTGCTGTAAGTGATTTACCTATGTTACTGGGAATGACACAGTCCTATCAGGTATGGAAGTCCCAAGCCTGAGCTTCACAAAGTTAGTCTGAGTAGTGAGATGGGAGAAAAAAAGACAGATATGCATTAAAAAGTCTGACTCCTGAATCCAACGTCTACAACACACACACACACACACACACACACACACACCAAAACACAGCACGAAGCATGTTTTATAGAATTATTAAAAATCAAAAGCTTGCCCATCTGTCGTTTGAATATTTCATGACAAGAGACCATTTCTAAGGGAGAAGTGTTCTCTAGCTAGTCAGATAACAGTGGGTTTTAGCATGGAATAAATTCACAAACTTTTCTCAAGAAAGAGAATTTAGGCCATTTCAGTCTAAACAAGCCAAAGTGTACATCTGCATCAATACCCTTGCCAGTAAAAAGCAAATTCCTTTGAAGCATCACATTTGTACCAACACCTGTTAAGATTCTGCCTGCCCTTGATTCAATTTTGTATCTGGCAGTATTGCAAGTGTACTCAATTGAAGATTATTCCATAGCGTAAAGAAAATGTACCTTGGCTAGTGATGAACATTTATTATTTTTTTCTCATATTTTATTCTTTCCACATACTGTGGTCCTGTTGCTACAGAAGAGGAAAAACTAATTAGAGTTAAGTCTTCTCAGCTTTAGGAATTGTTGATTTTGTTCACTTCAGTGGGGAAACATTTTATTTATTTATTTAT
>NW_007254993.1:4234-8724 GCF_000164805.1 Carlito syrichta | reverse complement strand
ACCATTGGATTCGTCTACATTTGATTCTATTCCACTCCATTCCATTTCTCTCTATTCCATTCCTCTCCATTCCATTCCGTTCCACTCTATTCCTTTCCATTCCTCTGCATTCCATTCCATCCTTTGCCTTTCCACTCCATTCCTCTCCATTCCATTCATCTCCATTTCATTGCATTCCACTATATTACATTCCAGTACATTCCTCTCCTTTCCATTCCATTCGTTTCCATTTCATTACTCTCAATACCATTCCTTTATATTCCATTCCATTCCTCTCCATTCAATTTCATTCCACTCCATTGCATTTCTCTCCATTCCATTCCTGTATATTCCATTCCATTCCATTTCTCTTCATTTAACTCATTCCATTCCTATCCATTCCATTTCACTATGTTTTTTTCCATTCCACTCCATTTAATTCACCTCCATTTCATTCCTCTCCATTCCGTTTTATTCCACTCCATTCCAATCCATTCCTCTCCCTTTGATTGTATTCCATTCTATTCCATTCTACTCCATTTCATTTCTGTCTATTCCATTCCTCCACATTCCATTCCTTTATCCATCGCATTCTTTCCATTCCATTCCTTTATTCCATCACATTCTTTCCATTCCATTCCATTCCTTTCCTTTCCATTCCTCTACCTTCTATACCATTTCAATACACTCTATTCCATTTCTCTCCATTCCTTTCCTTTCCATTTCGTTGCATTCCACTATACTATATTCCTTTACATTCCTCAGCATTTCGTTCAATTTCTCTCGATACCATTCCATTTCAATCATTTCCATTCCTCTCGATTCCATCCCATTCCTCTCCATTCCATTCCTCGTCATTCCATTGCAATAAATTTTATTCCGTTCCTCTCCATTACTCTCCCATCAATTCTATTGCATTCCATTCCTCTCAATTCCATTTCTCTCCATTCCATTCCTATACATTTCTCTCCATCCCATTCAATTCCATTCCATTCCACTCCATTGTTTCCTCTTCATTCTATTCATCAGCATTCCATTCCCTTCCTCTGCATTCCATTCCATTAATTTCCATTCCATTCCATTCCTTTCCTTTCCATCTCTCTGACTTCTAATCAATTTATTTACACTCATTTACATTCCTTTACTTCCATTTTTCTCCATTCCATTGATTCCATTCCAAACCTCTTTATTTCCCTCTATTTTATTCCTCTGAATTCCATTTCACTACATTTCATTCCTTTCCCTTTAATTCCTCTCCATTCCATTCCATTCCATTCCATTACACTTTATTCCATTGTATTCCTTCCCACTTCATTCCTCTCCATTCCATTGAATTACATTCCATTCCTATACATTAAATTCCTGTATATTCCATTCCCCCCTTTCCTTTCATCTTTATTTCATTGCACTCCCTTCCATTCCATTCGTCTCCATTGCTCTCCAACCAATTCCCTTCTATTCCGTTCTTTACCATTCTATTTCACTCCATTCCATTCCTCTCCATTCAATTAATCTTCATTTGATTGCATTCCATTCCATTCCATTCCTAAGCATTCCATTCTCTTCTATTCCTTTCCACTCCTTTCTTTTCCATTCAATTTCAATTCTATCCATTCCAGTATTCTCCATTCTATTCCTCTTCTTTCTATTTCTTTCCATTGCATTCCATTCCTCTCCATTCCTTTCCATTCCATTCGGTTTTATTCCATTTCTATCCATTCCATTCCTCTCCATTTTAATAGATTCCACTCTACTCCATTCCTTTCCATTCCTTTCAATTCATTGCTGTCGATCCATTTCCATTCCATTCGATTCCTTTCCTTTCCATTCCATTCCTACCCTTTCCATTTCTCTATTCCATTTCTCTCCATTCTATTCCTCTCCAATCCGTTCAATTCCATTCCATTCCTTTCCTTTCCATTACTCTTCATTTCACTCCATTCCTCTCCTCTCCATTCCTTTTCAGTATATTTATTCCATTCTGTTCCACTCCATTTCACTTTACTCATATCCGTTTAATTCCTCTCCGTTC
Source organism: Carlito syrichta (assembly GCF_000164805.1). Lineage (NCBI taxonomy): Eukaryota > Metazoa > Chordata > Mammalia > Primates > Tarsiidae > Carlito > Carlito syrichta. Next base: position 6,713 of record NW_007254993.1, on the reverse strand, counting down.
CATTTTATTTCACACAGTCCCAATCTGTTCCTCTCTATTCAATTCCATATCATTCCATTCAATTCCAATCCATTCCCCTCAATTCCATTTCTCTTCATTCCATTCCTCAACATTCCATTTCATTTCTGTATTCCATTGCATATTTTCCATCCATACCATTCCTCTGCATTCCATTGTATTCTATTCCATCCCATTCCACTCCATTTCATTCCAGTCCAATCCATTCCTCTCCATTCCATTCCTCTTCATTTCAATCCATTCCATTCCTTTCCTTTCCTTTCCTCTCCATTACATTCTTCTCAATTCCATTTAGATTCCATTTCATTCCTCTCCATCATATGCATCTATATTCCATTCCATCCCTTTCCATTCCTTTCCATTCCTTTCATTCAATTCCTCAAATTTCCCTTCAATTCCTCTACCTACAATTCTTTCCATTCCATTCCAATCCATTCCATTTCTCTAGATTCCATTCCTCTCTATTCCATTCTTCTCCATTCCATTCCTTTACATTCCATTAATCTCCATTCTATTACATTCCCCTCCATTCCATTCTACTCCATTCCATTTCACCCTATTCATTTCCTCTCCATTCCATTAACCTTCATTCAACTCCATTCCATTCCTCTGCATTCCATTCTCTTCTATTCCTTTCCAATCCTTTTTTGCCATTCAATTCCAATACTTTCCATTTTATTCCTCTCCATTCTATTCTTCTTCTTTCCATTCCATTTCATTCCTTTCCATTCCATTCCATTCCTTTCCATTCCTTTCGGTTCCATTCCATTCCTATCCATTCCATTCCTCTCCATTTCAATGCATTCCACTCTATTCCATTCCATTACTTTTCCTTCTTTCCTCTCAATACGATTGCACTCCATTTGATTCCATTCCCATCTCTCCTTTCCATTTCTCTCTATTCCATTTCACTCCATTCCATTTTCTTCGATTCTATTCCTCCTCTATCCATTCCATTCCATTCCATTCTTTTCCTTTCCATTCCTCTTCATTGCACTCCATTCCATTCCTCTCCAATCCATTCCACTATATTTTATTCCATTCTGTTCCATTCCATTCCACTTAATTCATCACCAATTACTTCTTCTCCATTCCATTTTATTCCACACCACCCAATCCGTTCCTCTCCATTCGATTTCATACCATTCCATTCAATTACAATCTATTCCACTTCGTTCCATTCCTTTTCATTCCATTCCATTCCTGTATTCCATTGTATTCTTTCCAATCCATCCCATTCCTCTCCATTCCATTCTATTCTATTCCATTCCATGCCGTTCCACTCATCTTCATTCCAGTCCAATCCATTCCTATCCATTCCATTCCTCTCCATTTCAATGCATTCCACTCTATTCCATTCCATTACTTTTCCTTCTTTCCTCTCAATACGATTGCACTCCATTCGATTCCTCCTCATTCCATTACATTCCACTCTTTTCCATTCCTCTTCATTCCATTCATTTCATTCCATTCCATTTTCTCAATTCAGTTTTTTCCATTCTTTCCTCTCCATCACATCCCACTAAATTCCATTCCATCTCTTTCCATTCCTTTCGATTCTTACCATTCGAATCGTCTAATTTCCCTTCAATTCCTCCCCTGCAATTCCTTTTCATTCCAATGCAATCCATTCTATTTGCTAGGTTCCATTCCTTTCTATTCTATTCCTCTCCATTCCATTCCTTTCCATTCCTTTAATCTCCATATTATTTCACTCTCTTCCCTTCCATTCCACTTTACTCCATTCCATTTTACTCCATTCCATTCCTCTCCATTCCAATCCTCTCCATTCCATTCCACTACTTTCCTTTCCTTTTCTTTCTTCTCCTTTGCATTCCAATGTATTTCTTTCTACTCCATTCCTCTCCATTCTATTCCTCTCCATTACATTACTTTTCAATTTTGTTCATCTCCATTGCATTCCATTCGCAGCCATTCCAATCCATGCCATTCCTCTCCATTACATTACATTACATTCTGCTCTATTCCTTTCCTCCCCATTCCATTTCTGTCCATTCCATTTGCTTCCAGTACATTCTATTCTGTTCCTTTCGTCACCTTTCCTTTCTTTTCTCTTCCATTCCTCTCCATTCCATCCATGCTATGCCATTCTACATCATTGCATTCCTCCCGATTCCATGCCATTACTCTCCGTACCCTCCTTCTCCATTAAGTTCCAATCCATTCCATTCGGTTCCATTCCTGTCCCTTCCATTTTATTGCAGCACTCTCTATTCCATTCCATTCAACTCCAATCCTCACCATTCCTCTTCATTCCATTCGATTCCTCTCCATTCCATTCCATTCCATTGATCTCCATTGCTTTCCCTTTCATTCCACTGTACTTCATTCCCTTCCACTCATTACATTCCATTTCTCTCCATTGCATTCCACTCTTTTGCATTCTATTTCCTTCCTGTTCTGTCCATTACATTCTTTTCCATTCCATTCCTCTAAATTC
>NW_007254993.1:0-4214 GCF_000164805.1 Carlito syrichta | reverse complement strand
CCATTCCACTTTACTCCATTCCATTTTACTCCATTCCATTCCTCTCCATTCCATTAAACTACTTTCCTTTCCATTTCTTTCTTCTCCTTTGCATTCCAATGTATTTCTTTCTACTCCATTCCTCTCCATTCTATTCCTCTCCATTGCATTACATTTCAATTTTGTTCATCTCCATTGCATTTCATTCGCAGCCATTCCAATCCATGCTATTCCTCTCCATTCCATTCCATTCCATTCTGCTCTATTCCTTTCCTCCCCATTCCATTTCTGTCCATTCCATTTGCTTCCAGTACATTCTATTCTGTTCCTTTCGTCAACTTTCCTTTCTTTTCTCTTCCATTCCTCTCCATTGCATCCATGCTATGCCATTCTACATCATTGCATTCCTCCCGATTCCATGCCATTACTCTCCGTACCCTCCTTCTCCATTAAGTTCCAATCCATTCCATTCTGCTCCATTCCTGTCCCTTCCATTTTATTGCAGCACTCTCTATTCCATTCCATTCAACTCCAATCCTCACCATTCCTCTTCATTCCATTCGATTCCTCTCCATTCCATTCCATTCCATTGAACTTCATTGCTTTCCCTTTCATTCCATTGTACTTCATTTCCTTCCACTCATTACATTCCATTTCTCTCCATTGCATTCCACTCTTTTGCATTCTATTTCCTTCCTGTTCTGTCCATTACATTCTTTTCCATTCCATTCCTCTAAATTCCTTTCATTCTTTTTCAATTTTATCCATTCCTTTCTACTGGATTCTAACTACATTTGATTCCATTCCACTCCATTCCTTTCCTCTCCATTCCTTTCCTATGCATTCTATTCCATTCCAATCCATACCTTTCCATTCCACCGCATTCCATTCCATTGTATGCCTTTCCACTCCATTCCTCTCAATCTCATTCATCTTCATTTCATTGTATTCCACTATGTTACATTCCAGTACCCTCCTCTCCTTTCCATTTCATTCATTTCCGTTCCATTCCTCTCAATACCATTCCTTTCCATTCCATTCCATTCCTCTCCTTTCAAATCCATTCCACTCCATTGAATTTCTCTCCATTCCATTCCTCGCAATTCCATTTCACTGTTTTATTGCATTTCATTCCATTGAATTCACCTCCATTTCATTCCTCTCCATTCCGTTTTATTCCACTCCACTCCTATCCATTCCATTCGCTTCTATTCCATTCCATTAAATTCTAATCCATTCCATTCCTCTCTATCCCAGTCCTCCACATTCCATTCCATTCCTGTATTCCATTGCAATCTTTCCATTCCATTCCATTACTTTCCTTTCCATTCCTATACCTTCTATTCCATTTTATTGCACTCTATTCCATTCCTCTCCATTCCTTTCATCTCCATTTCCATGCATTCCACTATACTACATTCCATTAGAATCCTCAGCATTACATTCCATTTCTCTCAATAACATTCCATTCCAATCGATTCCATTTCTCTCCATTCCTTTTCATTCCTCTCCATTCCATTCCTCTTCATTCCATTGCACTCCATTCAATTCCATTCCTCTCCATTACTCTCTCATCAATTCCACTGAATTCCACTCGACTCCAATCTATTTCACTCCATTCTGTACTTATCCATTCCATTTATCTCCATTCCATTCCTTTCTATTCCATTCCACTCCATTCTTTCCTCTGTATTCCATTCCTCATCATTCCATTGCTTTCCTCTGCATTCCATTCCATTCCTTTCCATTCCATTTCATTCCTTTCCTTTCCATTTCTCTCGCTTCCATTCTATTTCTTTACACTCAATTACGTTCCTTTCCTTCCATTCCTATCCATTCCATTGATTCTGTTCCATTCCTCTTCATTTCCCTCCATTACATTCCTCTGTCTTCCATTTCACTACATTCCATTCAATTCCATTCCATTCCTTTCGTTTTAATTCCTCTCCATTCCATTCCTCTCTATTCCATTACATTCCACTTTATTGCATTCCATTCCTCTCCATTCCATTCCATTCATTCCATTCCATTTTACTCTATCCATGCCTCTCCATTCCATACCACTGCATTCCATTCCACTCCACTCCTTTCCTTTCCATTTCACTGCATTCTATTCCTCTCCATTCTATTCCTCTCCATTCCTTTAATCTCCATGCCATTCATCTCCATTCCATTCCATTCCATTCCTTTCCATTCAATTACATTCCGTTGCATTCCTTTACATTCCACTATTCCTTTCCATTCCTATTCATTATATTCCATTTCTTTCCATTCCATTCCACTTTATGGCATTCCATTCTCTTCCTTTTCTCCATTTCCTTCTTTTCCATTCCATTCCTCTATATTTCATTCCATCTTTTAAAATTTCTTTCCATTCCTTACCATTGAATTCCCCTACATTCCATTCCATTCCTCTCCCTTCCATTCGTCTCCATTCCACTCCACTCCTCTACTTCCCTTTCCATTCCTTTCCTCTCCATTCCATTCCACTGTATTCCTTTCTACTCCAATCCAATCTATTCCTCTCCATTCTATTCCTCTTCAATCTTTTATTCTACATTCTCTTCATCTCCACTCCAATCCATTCCCAGGCATTCAATTCCATGCATTTCCTCTCTAATCCTTTCCATTCCATTCCTCTTCATTCCATTCCATTTCATTGAATTCCATTCCATTCCACTCTTCTCCTTTCCATTCCTCTTCTTCATATTCCATTTCCTTCCATTCCTTTCCACTCTTCTGCATCCATTGCCTTACTTTTCTCTCCATTTCATTAGTTTCCATTCCCTTCCTCTATATTCCATTCCATCATTTTATATTCCTTTCTATTCCTTACCTTTGGATTCCTCTACATTCCATTCCATTCCACTCCATTCCATTCCTCTCCATTGCACTCCTCTCCATTCCTTTCCATTCCACTCCCTTCCTTTCCATTCCATTACTCTCCATCCCATTCCATTGTATTCTTTCTCACTCCATTCCATTCCATTCCATTTCATTCCTATCCACTCAGTTCCTCTCTATTCCATTCCTCTCCATTCCTTTTGACTTTATTCCATTGCACTCCATACCATTCCATTCGTCCAAGCAATTTCCTTCCATCCATTCTTCACAATTCTATGTCTCTCCATTCCATTCCTCTGCTTTCCATTAATCTGCGTTCTATTTCATTCCATTCCATTCCTCCTCATTCCATTACATTCCACTCTTTTCCATTCCTCTTCATTCCATTCATTTCATTCCATTCCATTTTCTCAATTCAGTTTTTTCCATTCTTTCCTCTCCATCACATCCCACTAAATTCCATTCCATCTCTTTCCATTCCTTTCGATTCTTACCATTCGAATCGTCTAATTTCCCTTCAATTCCTCCCCTGCAATTCCTTTTCATTCCAATGCAATCCATTCTATTTGCTAGGTTCCATTCCTTTCTATTCTATTCCTCTCCATTCCATTCCTTTCCATTCCTTTAATCTCCATATTATTTCACTCTCTTCCCTTCCATTCCACTTTACTCCATTCCATTTTACTCCATTCCATTCCTCTCCATTCCAATCCTCTCCATTCCATTCCACTACTTTCCTTTCCATTTCTTTCTTCTCCTTTGCATTCCAATGTATTTCTTTCTACTCCATTCCTCTCCATTCTATTCCTCTCCATTACATTACTTTTCAATTTTGTTCATCTCCATTGCATTCCATTCGCAGCCATTCCAATCCATGCCATTCCTCTCCATTACATTACATTACATTCTGCTCTATTCCTTTCCTCCCCATTCCATTTCTGTCCATTCCATTTGCTTCCAGTACATTCTATTCTGTTCCTTTCGTCACCTTTCCTTTCTTTTCTCTTCCATTCCTCTCCATTCCATCCATGCTATGCCATTCTACATCATTGCATTCCTCCCGATTCCATGCCATTACTCTCCGTACCCTCCTTCTCCATTAAGTTCCAATCCATTCCATTCGGTTCCATTCCTGTCCCTTCCATTTTATTGCAGCACTCTCTATTCCATTCCATTCAACTCCAATCCTCACCATTCCTCTTCATTCCATTCGATTCCTCTCCATTCCATTCCATTCCATTGATCTCCATTGCTTTCCCTTTCATTCCACTGTACTTCATTCCCTTCCACTCATTACATTCCATTTCTCTCCATTGCATTCCACTCTTTTGCATTCTATTTCCTTCCTGTTCTGTCCATTACATTCTTTTCCATTCCATTCCTCTAAATTC
>NW_007254992.1:24453-25285 GCF_000164805.1 Carlito syrichta | reverse complement strand
CACTTAGCAATCAAGTACTATGACATGTGTTATTTTGCTAATAACCAGGCAAGAAAAAATGTGATCAAAGTATGGTAAAAATTCACAGCTTGTGCCTGTGTATTTATCAATGATCAATTCAGAAACTTTCATCTGATGAGAAAACGAGGATTAAATTGTAAGAAAAAACCACATAAGTTTATTTTAGAATGTCATAGTATATGTATTCTGATTCACAAACTTCTGCTTCCATTTAATTCTTATGGAACTTCAATTTTAGTACAGAATAGTTCTGAACAAGCTCTGCACTGGATACAGGATAACTGGATCCCAACTCTGGCTCATTCATTTTCAAACTGCATCATAGTCTTTGGCAAAGCATCCGTTCTTCTATGTCTCAGTTTCTTCATCTATAAAACTGAGGGGATTTGAATACATGATGCCCTATATCTCTTCTACTTCTGATGTTTTGTGAATCTAGGTTAAAGTATGTGGTACAACTGAAGAAACCTCTTTTAATATTTGCATATCCATTAAGAACTATTAGCTCAAATCTTAAGCATTTCAGTTCAGTGACTCTCTCTCTCCCCTCCTTCCCTCCCTGACTGTCTCTCTCCTCTATTTCTCATTTCCTTTTGTCCTTTCCAAAACAATCTTATATCACCATTGGGTTGGGTTCTTATTTTTGAACATCGTATGAGTGGAATCATGTAGTATATACTCTTGTGTCTGCTTGTCTCACTTTGAAAATTGTTTAGATATTCCTCTTTCTTTTAATTATAAAGATGTGGGATACACTTCAGTGTTAGGTATACAAATGCTAATTATGCAGGTACCCTTGTTGATGAGGTAT
>NW_007254992.1:1275-23587 GCF_000164805.1 Carlito syrichta | reverse complement strand
AGGACAATCCCAAAATTATCTCACTGTTCCTTATGCTTGGTTAATGTTTCTCAAAAGCAAAACAGCAATTCTAACATCATAATATTCTAATAATCAATAACTTCTAAAGCTTATGCATGTACAACACCTAATGACTAACTTAAATCCTAATACCTTTCTATTCTGTGCTAATTTTATCTATACTATAGAAACTCAATTATAACTCAAACCAACTCCTAAAGAATATAGCCCAGTCCAAAGATCATGCTGGGCCATTTCTAGGAAGAATTCATTACAATCTCTTAACAAAATGGCTATTCTAAAATCCTATATATCTATTTTAACTTCTATAAAAGTTTCTATTTCCTAATCCTAATATATAAAGCTGATCACCAGCAATAAAGTTTCTAAAAATAAAACCCAAATATAAACTGTAAATTGTACTAAAGTCAAAACCACAAATGTAGAAAATGGGAACAATGAAATTTCTAAAGTTAGCTGTATTCTTATTAAACCTCAAAATATTATGTTTGATCATGCTTGAACTAACATAATTCCCTGATGTTAGCATGACCTATTCTACAAAACTTTCTATGAGTAAAATAAATTCAGTTTCTATAATAAGGAGAAAACCCTACACTAATTGTAGCTAAAAACCAGTTTAAAAGAATGCAACCCAGTCCAAAGTAGACGCTGGGTCCTTGGGAATGTGGCCCAGTCCAAAATTTGTGCTGGGCCATTTCTGGTAACTCTAGATAATCATCTATACCATCTAAAACTGAAAACAGCTCTCCATATGTATATACTAATTCTACCAATATACTTTTAAATCTTATAAAGAAACTTGTATTGTATATAAGTCTCCTGAATGTGACCCAAGTTTGAACCGTAATTGATTGAAAGGTGAAAACCAAGTCTGTGAGAAATGGGAACAATGGATCCCTAGAGTTAGCCAAGCCTGTCGTACTCTTGAAGTTTCAAGTTTAGATCATCAAAGTCCCTGCTAGTGAGATGTGCCAAACAGCATAAAAGAGAAGAGGAAATGGGCCATCAGCTCCTGAACTCATCCTGGTAGTCTCAGGGTTGCAGACTGCCTGGATCCCTAACACTCAGATGGGCCTCCATAGCTGGCTCCCAACATCTCCCCCTTTTTTATTTTTTAGCACAAACCTATGGAACTCAGTGTTGAGTTGAGAAATACTTTCCTTCAGCACTTTGAAAATAATTGGAAGCAGGCATAGTAACACAAGAATCACTGCCCTGCAAATGCCCACATTAGTGAGTATAGACATCAATGACTTTTGGTTGATGAATGATGAAAAATTATTAAATATAAAACTGGCCAGTTCAGAGAACTGAAACTGTTTCTCAGCAATGGTCATATCTTGAATTTCTTGGTGTAATTTAGTAAGGTCTATATTCAAGTCTGAATGAATCCAGATTCCAAGAATATGATTCTTTATCTTGTCCCAAGTATGGACAGACTTACTTACCTCCAAAGGAGTGAGGCAAATCCACTTCAACTCAGAGTGACATTGGAGAGCTAATTTTATCTTTAAAGTCACAGGCTCTTGACCTACTGCTAAAACTGCCTCCTCCAAAGCATTAACTTTCCAACTTTCAATCTATAATCTCCTGAGTAGCTAATGCAATAGAAATATTCTTAGATAACTGATCAGCAAAGGTTGCTGTATGAACTTCCTTAGATAGAGCAACAGCTGAACCTGTTACCGAAGTAGCAATAGCTATTAATCCTGTAATTCCTGACATTAATGTGGCTAAAAATCTTTTCTGTATTTACAAAAGGGAATTAACCTCATACAGTGTCTGCAAACCATATTCATCATACCAACCAGATGACAAGTGTACAGGAATCATCAAATAAGATGGCTGCTTAAGAATAACATAGCCTTCATAAAAGGCATTAGTTAAACAATTAGTTAAAATACATTCAGTACAAGAAACATTGTTATGATACTCAATTATAACAGTTTGGAACTCATTTCATACTAAAAACACATAAGAAGACTGCAAGCATGCCCTAATGTGGTACTGCTGAGTTTGTCCAACAGGCCTAGACAGGCTGACTGGTTGAAGGGTTGCAAGGACTCTCCACAAATGAGGGTGAATGGCTTGTCTGATTCCACTTTTAAATGAAAGTATGGGGGTACCCATCAATTGGAGTGCCTTCTAGCTGCAGCAAGCGTAGAGCCATTAAAACTCCAGTCACTACTATATAGTCTTTCACTGGGTACAGGATAGCCCACCTTACATTTATAAGCACAGTCTCTCCATTTCGGGAAGCCAGTATCTCACTGGATGAGTGACCAGTCCTTTTCTGCATCATTAAAGGGACAAGCAGGTACTCTGAGAGGTGGTGAAGCTCTAGTTGCAAGACTAGGGTCAGTTCCTCCAGTCATTAACATCTCCAGCCACCAACCATCCTTGATATTGTCCTGATAAGGGCTTTCAGTACTCAGAGACTTAAAGGTGGACATTAAGCAAGAAACCCGGTAATTATTAAAAGCAGAATTATCATAAAAACAAGTAAGGAGGGAGTTGGAATGCCCTACATAAGAAAAAATATGATTAGTACCATGTTTGACTTGAGCATGAAATAAAGCCGGCTCTTCCATTTTCCTGTAAGGAGATCCTTCCATTTTACCATAGGTTTTATACTTCCTTCTGGATTCCAATGACTAGCCATAGCTGAATAGCCTGAAGAGTCCAAATTTAAATGGTTAACAACAAATAAGGCATGATTTAAAATATGGTAGGGAGAACTCTACTTGAACTCCCCCTCTTGTAATTTATTTATGGATTTTTTAAAGTTTGGTGAGCTCTTTCAACTATGGCTTGAACTTGTGGATTGTAGGGAATTCCTGTGGAGTGAGAGATGTTAAATTGGGAGAAAATTTCTGGAAAGATTTAGATGTATATGTAGGACCATTGTTGGTTTTCAATTGTGTAGGCATTCCTAGCTGTGAAGAGCAAAAGAATAAATGTTGTACTACATCTTTGTAGAATTCTCCAGTTCTTGCTGAAGCTAAAATAACATGAGAAAATGTATCCACATTAATATGCAATTAAGACAATTTCCCAAAGCTGGGAAAGTGAGTTACATCCATTTGCCATAGCACATTTGGTTTTAGTCCTCGAGGGTTAACTCCTCCTGGAGCTGGAACAAAAGTGGGACAAGCCTTGCAATTTTTAATGACTTGCCTAGCTGTTTCCCTTGGCAAATAAAACTGATAATGTAAGACAGTAGCATTTTGAGGATGAATTTAATGAGAAAGTTGAGCCTGAGTAACTGCCTCAGCCTCTACTGTGGCACACAGAATGTGGCCCAGTCCAAAGATCACGCTCGGTCGTTTCTAGGAAAAATTGATTACAATCTCTTAACAAAATGACTATTCTAAAATTCTATATATCTATCTTAATTTCTATAAAAGTTTCTAATTCTTAATCCTAATGTATAAAACTGATCATCAGCAATAAAGCTTCTAAAAATAAAACCCAAATATAAACTGTAAATTGTACTAAAGCCAAAACCACAATTAGTAGAAAATGGGTACAATGAAATTTCTAAAGTTAGCTGTATTCTTATTAAACCTCAAAATGTTATGTTTGATCATGCTTGAACTAACATAATTCCCTGACGTTAGCATGACATATTCTACAATACTTTCTATGAGTAGAATAAATTCAGTTTCTATAATAAGTAGAAAAAACCCTACACTAATTGTAGCTAAAAACCAATTTAAAAGAATGCAGCCCAGTTCAAGGTAGATGTTCAGCCCTTAGGAATGTGACCCAGTCCAAAGTTCATGCTGGGCCATTTCTAGTAACTCTAGATAATCATCTATACTATCTAAAGCTGAAAACAGCTCTCCATATGTATATATCAATTCTACAAATACACTTTTAAATCTTATAAAGAAGCTTGTATCATATATAAGACTCCTGAATGTGACCTGAGTTTGTACCATAATTGATTGAAAGGCCAAAACCATAGTCTGTGAGAAATGGGAACAATTTCTGTTAGCCATGCCTGTCATACTCTCAAAGTTTCAAGGTTAGATCATCAAAGTCCCTGCCAGCGATATGTTCCAAACAGGAAAAAAGAGAAGAGGAAATGGACCATCAGCTCCTGAACTTATTCTAGTGGTCTCAGGGTCTGCAGCCCACCTGGATCCCTAACGCTCAGGTGGGCCTCCAAGGCCAGCTCCCAACAATTCGTATGCAAGTATCTTTTTTGTAGAATGTTTTGAGTTCCTCTGGGTATATTCCCAATAGGGGATTTCTGGGTCATAAGGAAGGTCAATTTCTATCTCTTTCAGAAACTGTCACACTGTCTTCCAAAGAAGCTGCACTAGTTTGCATTCCCACCAGCAGTGTAGAAGTGTTCTTTTTCCTGTGCATCCTCACCAGCATCTGTTGCTGTTTGTTGTTAATGATGGGCATTCTTACTGGGGTTAGGTGGTATCTCAATGTGGTTTGATTTGCATTTCTCTGAAGATGAGTGAGGCTGAGCACATTTCATTTGTCTGTTGGCAGCCTGTATATCTTCTTTTGATTTTTTTTTTGTGTGTGTGTGTGAATTATGGCCTCACTCTATCACCCAGGCTGGAGTGCAGTGGCACAAGGCCAGCTCTCTGCTGTCTCAACCTCCTGAGTAAACTAAGATGATCCTTCTGCCTCAGCCTCCTGAGTTGCTAGGACAATGGGTCCACGCTGCCATGCCTCGCTAATTATTTTGTTTTTGGAGAACGTTATCAGGGACAATATTGTATGGGCAAACAACTCCATCACCTGAAACAGTTGAGATGTTTTTGGCCTGAAAGACAGAAATCTGATTGTTTTCTAGATTTCTTGCTACAGATTTTTCAAAAATATATATATTAAATATTAAATCTGTTTTTAAAGTAACTAACAATTGTGAAGCAAGTGAAAAATGTCTTCAGTTTCTTAGTCTACCATTTCTTTAACATTTACTTCACAACTTAGCTTCACTTAAATTATACTGTTCCCATTCCTTCCTTGCCTAATAGAGAAACATCCTGCTTTTTATCTAAAAATGTATCTATAAATATATTTATATTTATAAAAAATATAACACCTATAATTCCAGCATTTTGGGAGGCTAAGGTGAAAGGATTGCCTGAGGCCAGGAGTTCCAGACCACCTTTGGCAACATAGCGGGATCCCATCTCTATAAAACAAACAAACAAACAAACAAGAAAAGGGAAATGGGTTACATCTAAAATGTCTTTAAAAATCAAGCCTATATAATATATTTATATTCATGAAAATATGCATTTTTCATGTTGAGTTGATAGAACATTGTCCCACTCAGTTATTAATTACTAAGAAAATGCCAAGCAATAGTTCTTCTCCCAGTTGTTTTTCTTTTCACTACATTTTGGTAGGGAAAAAAGAGGTTTGGTGTAAAAAAGGAGCAATCTGGTTTCAAGACATGTAATAGGAAAGAAAGAAAAGGAGAGAAACATCTAGATATATAGATATAGGTACATACATCTATGCATATAAATGTAGATCAATCATAGTCCAGATGTAATGTCAAAGCATTTGTAAAAAATATTACAGAAAGTGCATTTCTTATTGGAAAAAAAAAAAGTTCATCGTGAAGTACAAAGTTCTTTAAACTGTTAAAGAGAACACCAATCAGGACAGAGTTAGGAAAACACAAATGTGAACTGCCTCCAAGATGTGGAAGCACTATGTACTAGATGTACCATATAGCAAATGATTTAAGTATTGAAATTGCATATAAGAATGTAGCATAATTGTGAGCATAAAATATGTATTCTAAATAGAATATCATCTACCAAGATTCTGCACATTGAATAATACTTTTTTCTATCTTGAAATGTCAATGTGATAAAATTATGATGTTCAGAATTCGAGAGTATAAGGTGGCAGAATTTTCTCCTGTTATTTGGTCGTATAGATAAGAACTTTTTTTCTTTTTAAAAGCATAGATATTTATTTAATGTAGGTTTACATGACATAGGGGCCTTCATTGGGAAATAAGAACTGAAAAAGTCAGGTGAGCTTGTGTATTTTTAATGCTTAGGCTTGAAGAAGAAGTGGATAGTCATGGAGAGAAGCATGATTGGACAAAGGGTATATGATCAAATGGTAATAAACTCAGGTGGGACTTGTCAAGCCCTGTTTGTTCAGATTCTTCTCTGTGTCCTTGTGTCTTCAGATAAGGATCAAATATATATATGTGTATGTATAACATATATATAACACTTTTTTTTGCTTCTTGGTGAGTAACAACACAAACACATACATGTTGGGAGCCGGCCACGGAGGCCCACTGAGTGTTAGGGATCAGGAAGGACCGTTGACCCCAAGACCACTAGGATGCGTTTGAGAGCTATTGAACCCATTTCCTCCCCCTTTCTACTCAGCACTAACCAGATTAAGCTCCTGTGAGCTCAAAACATAAAAACTCTGAGACCAGGATGAACACAAGCTAACTTTAGAAGCTCATTGCTCCCATTCTTCCGCAAACTGCAGTTTTGGCTTTCACACAACTTATAATTCAAACTCGTGTCACATCTAAGAGCCTTAGTATTGGTCACAGGCTTCTGGGTCATGATCTTAGGATTTATTGAAGGTGTAAATTGTAGAATATAATTTTAGAAGACAGCCATTTTGTTGAAAGAATGCTGCTGGGTTACTTGTAGGTAGCCCACTGTGAACTTTGGACTGGGCCACATTCCAAACATTCTGGGATGGGCCACTTTTGTTTGTAAAGTAAATACTTAAGCTTCTATAGTATTGTTTAACTTGGCATAAATCAATCAGCTTAAGCTGAAAAAGGTTTACAGAATATGTCAATCACAGATTAAGTTGTCCTTTGTTATGGGATTTTAAGATTATCATCTGAAAAGGGTTTAAAGGCAATCATTGATTAAGTTTTCATGGTTTAAGGTTTCTGGTGGGTGGGGGACGCCCCTCCCACTTCTGACTTTGTGTATAAAAGACCCATTGTAATTCCCAATAACTCTCATTCGCTTCTGCACTAGACTGGAGTCCAGTCTCTTTCTTTCTCTCTTCTTCCCCCCAATCGCCAACGCTGTCTCCACCTTTGGGGTACCCTGAACCTGGCTGAATCTGGTCTCCAGCACATGCACACATGCATACATCCCGATGACCTTTCTTGACAAAGTCACTATTCAAAATGTCATCTTTGGCTGGGCTCGGTGGCTCAGCTTGTAATCCCAGCACTGTGGGAGACTGAAGCCAGTGGATTGCCTCAGCCTGCAGGTTTAAGACCAGTTGGGGCAATTTGGCACTGTGAGACCTTGTCTCTACAGTAAAAAAAAAAAAAATAGCCAGGCATGATAGCGTATGCCTGTAGTTCTGGCTACTCAGAAGGTTGAGATGGAAGGATCACCGGAGCCAAGCAGGTCGAGGTTGGGGTGGGTATGAGTGTGACATTGCACTCCTGCCTAGGTGACAGTGAGATTTTAACTCAAAAAAATAGCTTAAAATATTCTAACTTGCCTTTAACTGAACTTCTAACTCCCATCTATTTATGCTCCTGAACCAAGTTGTTAAACCAGACAGTAGGCAGATGAGGACCTGAGAGAAGCTGGAGAACTGTTGTGAGTTTGCCTTCCTCAGGGGTAGAGGAAAGCTTGGGGAGCAGCAAAAGAATGAATGTGGTGTTTCAAGCCTTGGAGCAAAAACACAAGTTAGAATGAAAAATAAAAGTGGTAGTTAATGCAGGGAGTTTACACAAATCTGGGAATTTAGAAAGAGAAAGAGAAGCAGAGACAATGATTGTGCATTAAGAAAGAAGAAAACTTCTCTGAGTAAAATAAACATGGGAGCTGCACACTGAAAGGACTCACAAGTTTAGGCAGAGAAATGACTCACATCTGGGAAAATTTTGGCCAAATTTCTTAACGATAAAATCAGAGAGAAAAATTTTACAAACTGCCAATCAGAAAGGAGAAGTTATTGCAAAGTAATCATTTTGATCAGCATTAGACATCTTACCGGCAAAATGGAATTAGAAAGATGATGGAATTTCATCTTCAGGTAGAGGAAAAAGAGGCCAGGCATGGTGACCCATGCCTATAATCCCAGCACTTTGGAGGCCAAGGTGGGAGGATTGTTTGAGGCCAGGAGTTCCAGACCACCTTTGGCAACATAGTGAGACCCCATCTCTACAAAACAAAGAAACAAGCAAATAAGCAAACACCCAAAACAAAACAACAAGAAAAGGAAAATGGGTTATATCTGAAGTATTTTTCAAAGTCCAGCCAATATAATAATTCATATGACAGAATGAAAGCAAGGACATTTTGAATATCCAGAGATATAGATGATAGATTTCCCATATACCGTATCCAAGGAACTTATTAAATAAATTATGATAATAAAAATAAGTTAGTACTAAGTCTTCAGAACTGGGAAATATGAAGAGGATAAAAAGTTGTATAATCACTGGAACTTTTCCAGTATCCATTTGTACTCACATATAGATATTTCATTCAATAGAAATAGGCCATTTGAGAAAAATAATGAAATAAAAAAATACAGACTAGTTGGAACTCAGTGGAAGGAAAATTCTAGTACTAGTCTGGAACTAAGTCTGTAAGGAACTTAGTTGCCGTCTAGTATTAAATGAATCAAGAAGAAAGACTTAAGACGAATACCTCAGTAGATCTAGAAGAGAGAAGTAATGAGAGTTATGGAGAGAAGGAGTAAAACTATTAAAAGTTTCCACCTTGGGGAGGGGAGTGTATTTTGAGGTCAGAGTATGGGGAAGGAAAACATTTTAAATGTCTTATTTATGTGAGAAGGAAAAGAAGTGAGGGAATCAAGTGTCTTGATAGGGAAATAATTGCTAGCTTGTTTTTATTTATTTTTATTTTTTTGAGTTGGAGTCTCACTCTGTCACTCAGACTAGAGTGCAGTGACCATTCCAGCCACCACAGCCTCATCTGCTGGGTTCCAGCAACCTTTCTGCCTCAGCCTTCCAAGCAGCTGGAGCTACAGGCACGTGCTACCATGCCCGGCTAATTTTTTGTTTTATCATAGAGATGAGGTTTCGCCAAGTTGCCCAGGTGGGTCATGAACTCGTGGGCTCAGGCAATCCACTCAATTCAGCCTCCCAAAGTGCTGGAATTACAGGGCTAGCTTGTTTTTATAAAATATACGAGGTCTGGCAATTAAGTTCGTGAACTCATCCTAAAAGAAGTGCTACATACCTTACTGCTGAATATCACTATGATTATCTATGAAATACTTTCCTTGAGAAGCTATGCACCAACACCAGTGCCTAGTTCACCTGTCAAAGCAATTTTGGAACTCTTCCTGGAATGGCTATCAGAGCTGTTGTCATATTACCCTTGATGTCCTCAAAATGTTTTCCTTTCAATATTTTCTTTATCTTAGGGTAAAGAAAAAAGTCATAGGATGCTAGATCAGGTGAATAGGAATGGTGTTCCAATATAGTTATTTGTTTACTGGCTAAAAACTCCCCCATAGACAGTGCTGTGTGAGCTGGTGCATTGTTGTGATGCAAAAGCTCCTTTGGGACCATTTTTGCACATGCCTTTCTCATGACAAGATTTTCAGGTAAGATTTTCCTAACTGTTTTGGTATCAAAGTTTATTTGTTCTGCTATGCTTCTCATAGTCCGCTGATGATTTTGACACACAATTCAACAAATTTTTGCAATGTTTGCATCAGTTCTGCTCATTACTGGCCATCTTAATCTCTCTTCATCAGTGATGCTTTCTCTCCCATCAGAAAAATGTTTAATCCATTTGTTCACTGCCATTTTCTTCATGGCATTATCACCATGGACTAACTTGGACTAACGTGTCCCTAATTTTATTTCTACTCTTGCAAGTTTAAAAATAAATTTAATGTTTGTTTGTTGCTCTAATTCAAGCTTCAGCATTCTCATGATGGCACACAAAAACATGCAACAACATTAACAAATGTCACTTAGCAAAACACTGCCACACATCGACGTGAACACAGCTGCGACACACGGATACACCAAAGTTATGAAACCTTACCGAGTTGTTTGTAAAGTGCTGCCCACATATGCACACGGTGGAAAATTTGTGAACATAATTGTCAGACCTTGTAGGAAATATATTTTTTGATTTTGTGCACAAAATAGTTCAAGTGAACTGTCAGAGCTCCATAAGTAGGAGGTGGGGAGGAGGAGGACTGAGAGACAATATGATTAAACCAGAAAAAAAAAGGAAAAAAGAGGAAGCAGTTATGTAAATTAAATATTGTAAGATGGAAGAAGTTATATCACTTACATTTGCTATTATAACAAATGTGAATGAACTAAATTCTGTTAGGTTAGTTTAAGAAAACCAACATCCAGTTAAATGCATGGGTACGGGGGATAAAGACAGAGTGGATACTAGGCAAGACACCAGGCAAAAGCAAAAACATTTAAGAGACAAATGACAACATAATATCACACAAAATAACACTTAAAAGTTCGAGATACAAAAGAAGTGGGAAATTACATTGTGCTAAAAGGAATAGCTTAAGAGTATAAAATTAATAAATCTATGTGCATCAAACAAAATAACCATTAAAAACATTGAGAAAAACATTAAGAAATGCAAGGAAAGCTTGTTAAATATAATATTAGCACAGCATTTTCAAATTTTGACATATATTTAGTGGATAAAAACGAATAAAGTTGAATGAAAGTTTAGTCTTTTAAAATAACTATTTTCATTTTAGAGCAGTAGCTAAACTATTGCATAGATTAGTTATGCAGTATCTACACACCAAAATTTTATTTCTTCTGTGATAGCACTATTTATAGGGAAGAAACTCAGTCACCTTAAAAAAGTAGTCCGTAAGTAACTTAATTCATCATGGCAATGTCTGTCCTACATTCATTTTATTATGTTAGCCCAGTATTTCCTATAAAGGAGTTGTATGGTCCCTCTTTTTGGTCCAACTGTTTAGTTTCTTAAATGAACATCATTCTCTCTTATCCCCAAGAGTTTAGTTATGTAAAAAGAAATTATGACTACTGTTTGTCTTTGTTGCTATATAAACATTTTCCCATTTGGTTTATTGTTTGTATTGCATCAACTACAATAGAATAAGAATGATCTCCTTACAACTCTGTCTGAATTGCAAAAATGCAGTTATATAAAAACAATCTTAACTTATATTAATTTATATTCATTAATTTAATTGAACCAAGCTTATCTTACTGTATTTGGGGACTTCAAATATACATGGCATCTCTAATTCATAGAGCTCTTTAGTGTTTCAAATAGTCAACCTAGCCAAAGCATATATAGTTCATGCACTGTATTACAATTATAACAATTTACAGTGTATTTTTTTTTGAGTTGGAGTCTCACTCTGTCACCCAGACTAGAGTGCAGTGGCATGATTCTATCCACCACAGTATTGACCTGCTGGGCTCCGGTGATCCTTCTGCCTCAGCTTTCCAAGTAGCTGGAACTACAGGTGCACGCTACCACGCCCAGCTTATTTTTGATTTATTGTAGAGATGCAGTCTCGACAAGTTGCCCAGGTGGGTCTTGAACATGTGGGCTCAGGCGATCCACTCCCCTAGGCCTCCCAAAGCGCTGGGGTTACAGGCTGAGCCACCGATCCCAGCCACATAGTATATTTTTAAATTTGATTGTTTCAGAAGTGTTTTGCCTAATAAACATTTACCTTTGCAAATTTAACACCACTGAATGCTGTTTTGAAAGCCTAAGTAATTCCCAATACATTTGCAAAAGCCAAAGACTCTTTAACTTAGACCTCTTTTCTCAGAAGATACACTCCTTTTCCAAGCAAGAAGGTATCATGTCACAAAAGATCTTGGCTTTCAAGAAATTTAATAGGAATAAAGGTGAAAAACCTCTAATAAATTAGTCAAAGAAACAGCTTTATGGGTAGAGACTTCACAGTTTGTTGCTTATAGGAATAGCAATGAGGAAATCTGTAGTTACCTTAGACTTAATGTGGTTTAGTGCTATAATGAAATTATTTGTGTGAGTGCATTTGTAGTCTGACTTTTTTTTTTTTTTTTTAAGTTGGAGTCTCACTCTGTTGCCCAGGCTGGAGTACAGCAGCATGTTAATAGCCACCGAAGCCTTGACCTGCTGAGTTCAGGCAATCCTTCTGCCTCAGCCTTCCAAGCAGCTGGAACTACAGGCATGTGCCACCATGCCCGGCTAATTTATTGATTTATTGTAGAGCTGAGATCTCAGCAAGTTGCCCAGACTGGTCTTGAACCTGTGGGCTCAAGGAAACCTCTTACATTGGCCTCTCAAAGTTCTGGGATTATAGACATGAGTCAGCCTCCAATTGAGAAATAAATGTTTATGAATAAGACAGGTCCTCTATGTTCATTAGACTATCTCTTGAATACCAGGGTTTAAAATAACACCAACAGATTGAACTGCATCTAATGAAGCATAAGTCATATGGTAATGGCATAAAGCTTATTATTTTATTTTTAAAAGCATATATTGTGTGTATTCTATGTCAGACACTATGGTAGATACTAGGGCTAAGACATAAGTAAAACACAAATGGCACTGAAGGAGCTTTCTGTGTGTTCAATGAGACAGATAGCTGATCCAAGGAGTGTGACATTCTATTCCTAGGTGTAGTGGGTTGTGTGGTGTAATGGTTAAGAGTCTGTATGATGACCACTTATATACCTAACCTTGAATTTTACCCCTCATCTTTAGAGGAAAAAAAAAGAGCTTGCATGGGCTCCAGAATCAGATGCATAGGTTAAAAAAATGGCTTCTTCATTACCAGCTGTGGTATACTCAGGGTCTGACAAATAATACATGTTCATTCACTATTTCCCACTGTTATTATAGTAGCAGAAAATAAAGACAGAAGAAAAAACCACTCAAAAATTGTGAATCCAAAGGAAGAGGCTGTCACATTTGTATCTAGTATCTAGTGTGTCAGAGGCCACAGGTGCTGCTAAACATCCTACAGTGTTCGAGGGGGATCTCAAAAAAAACCCCAGAATTTGTTCATTAAAAAATGTGTATTTATTCTGACATATTTAAACTTCAATCACCTTCAAAAATACTCTCCATCTGACATAATACAATGTATCTAGATGCTTTTTTCTACTACTCAAAGCATTCTGAATGTACTCATTTTAGTGCTTTTGAGTCTTCTGCCATTTTTTGTTTCATCTCTTCTACATTGACAAAACATCTTCC
This sequence comes from Carlito syrichta, assembly GCF_000164805.1. Lineage (NCBI taxonomy): Eukaryota > Metazoa > Chordata > Mammalia > Primates > Tarsiidae > Carlito > Carlito syrichta. Next base: position 10,355 of record NW_007254992.1, on the reverse strand, counting down.
CCTGAGGATCTTTTTCATTTGGGAAAAGAGACAAAGTCGCTGGGGTGAATAGGGAGGGTGGAGCATGAGGATCATGCCATTTTTGGTTCAAGACTGCTGACCATTTAGTGGTGTGGGCAGGAGTGCTGGTAAGTCATCCATCATGGAATAGGCAAATGTGTTGACTCTCCACAAAAAAATTCACTGAAATCAATCACAGCCTCTCACAACAATGCTAACTGGCACACCAATGTCCATGGATTCTTAGAACATTTTCCTAGCAGAGAAAGCCTGTAGTAAAAATAATTCTGATTTTGTGGGGGGGGGAATCTCCCCTCATACAAAATAACCCCTACCCCTGGTCCCCAACACAAAGAATTACCTAACCTCAAATGTAAATATTTCTAAAAGTTTATATTGTTTGCTAATAAATTTTCCTGTTTACTTTTTGGACTATATACTGAAAGATGCTTACTGTAAGGCTAACAGCAGGTCACAGGTTCTGTACTAATTCCATGTTTTTAATCACAGCTTTATTACCATAGGTTTTTAAAATCTGCTACCCAAACAATATATGCTATTAACTTGGTACATGTCATTTTGGGCATAAATACACACACTAAGGTAACAGAAGATTACATTAAGTTTATGGGAACAGATTTAGGAACTATTATTAAGACTGTGGTCATTAGATAATTGAATGAGATTTACATTTGGATTCAATAAGGCAATTTACAAAAATGAATCTATACTTTTAAAATCCTCACCAAGCACTAATTAGATTGTATAGTTTATTCACATCAAGAAAAGTTGGAAATAAATATAGCTAGCATTGCTATTACGTGTTGAATTTCCATCATCATTCTATGTTATTTTTGAATGAATGAACAGAGATACTCTTTATCTTGTCTTCATCAAAAAAACTTTAGAAACTATTATAGCTTTATTAATGCTTCTTTAAATAAATAACGAAAGATACCAAGTATCACAATTAATAAAGTAGTACGTAGCTGGGTGAATGATATACATTCTAGTTTCTAAAAGACATGCTCAAGGGTAGGGAAAAATGTAAAATGTAACATAGACATGATAGATTTCATTTCATGCATAACAAGTGGACATATAATACCTCTACAACTTTTGCAAACACTTGTGTTTTTCTACAGAAGGATTAGTCATTATGGTAGTTAGAAACTTGAAGGTTTATAGATAGCAAAATACCACAGCTCTCTGCATTCCTAGAGACAAAAAGAAGAGAGCAATGCATAGATACACCCATTCATCATCATGCTCCTTACTGGTTTGTAAACTTTGCCTGCTTATTTGTTAGTAAAATAGCATTTATTAAAATAAAATAAGAAAAATATTTTTAAAATAGTTGTGTAAATTTAAATCATGAAATTATATTGATTTTTATCAAAAATATTTAACATTGTGCATTTTGAGTTGTGTGTTATTTTATGCCTTACACGTATGGGGACTGTTATCTTGCTTATGATGTGTAATTTGCTAAATTTTTCTATTAAATAATCAAATACAAGGTGAAAGAAAGTAAATATTTATTGAGATAAGTAACAAAAGCCCTGTGACTGAAAACCTTAAGCTTTTGCTGAGAATAATTATGTAAAGACTAGTAAGTTATTTGTTGAATAGATAGCGTGTATTTGCAGTTGAATAAAGTACAGGCACACCTTGTTTTATTGTGTTTTAATTTATTGTACTTTGCAGATATTGTGTTTTTTACAAGTTGAAGGTTTATGGCAACCCTGTGTCAAGCAAGTCTATTGGCCCATTTTTTTCCAATAGCAGGTGTTCATTTCATGTGCCTGTACCACATTCTGTTAATTCTACCAATATTTCTAAATTTTTCATTATTATTTTATCTGTTATGATAATCTGTGATTAGTGATCTTTGGTCACTATTGCTATTGTTTTGGGGTACCACGGATTGTACCCATAAAAGATAAAGTGAGTCTCTTGTAGGTACTTAGCTATTCTGTGCCTTCTGATTGAAGAATTTAATCAATTTCTATTCAAGGTCATTATTGATAAGCAAATGATTGCTACTGACATTTTCTAATTTGTTTCCAAGTTGTTTTGTAAGTTCTTTTTTAAAAAAATTCCTCTTTTGCTGTCTTCTTTTGAGGTTTGATGGTTTTCTGTGATAGTATGCTTTGAAATTTTTTTTAAAAAAAATTTGTGCAACTACTATAAGGTTCTGCTTTTTGGCTATCATAAGGCTTACATAGAACATCTTATCTTTATCATAGGCCATATTAAACTGATAAGTCTTTCTTTCTTTCTTTCTTTATTTCTTTCTTTCTTTCTTTCTTTCTTCTTTCTCTTTCTCTTTCTGTCTTTCTGACTTACTGTGTTGCCCAAACTGGAGTGCAGTGGCACACTCATGGCCACTACAGCCTCAACCTGCTGGGCTCTGGCAATCCTTCCACCTCAGTCTTCCAAGTAGCTGGAACTATGGGCATACACCACCACATCTGGTTAATTAATTTATTTATGTATTGTAGAGATGGGGTCTTGCCAAGGTGCACAGACTAATCTTGAACCCTTGGACTAAGGAATCCTTTTGCCTCTGCCTCCTGAAGTGCTGGGATTACAGGTGTGAGCCATCACATCCAGTTGATAACTTTAATCTTACACTTTCACCTCCCCATTTTTATAATTTTGATGTGCTAATTTTCATTTATTTTTGATATTTGCATTCCTTAACAATTTAGTGTAGTTACAATTATTTTTAATAGTCTTGCCTTTTAAATATCATCGAAAGGATAAAATTGCTCTATATACTACCCATTCAGTATTAGAGACTTTGGGTATAGATATGAATTACTTGTACCATTGAACTTTTTACTCAATTCTTATGAAGCAGGCCCAGTGTGAAAAACTTCCGTTTGTCTGGGCAAGTTAAAACTCTCCCTCATTTCTTAAGTACAGCTTTGCTGAGTAAAGTATTCTTGGTTGAAAGTTTTTTTCTCTTTAGCCCTTTGAATAAATCATCCCATTCTCTCCTGGCCTGCAGGGTAGAAATCTGCTGGAAGCAGTGCTGTGGTTCTCTTGAATGTGACAAGTTTTTTATATCTTGCTGCTTTCAGCATTTTTTTTGATCTGTGATTTTTGATAAATTGATTATGATGCATCTTGATGAATTCCTCTTTGTGTTGAATAGGATTGGAGACTTTTGAGCTTCCTGTATTTAGATGTTGTTGTATTTCCCCAGATCTGAGACATATTCAGTCATTATTTTCTTAAATATGTGTTGATAAAGCCAAACTCTATAAAATATTTAAAGAAATTTATTCTGAGCCAAATATTAGTGACCATAGCCCAGGGTCCAGCCTGAAGATGTGAGAACATGTGTACAAGTTAACTGAATTACAGTTAGGCTTTATACATTTCAAGGAGATAGAGGTTACAGTAAAAACATAAATCAATACATATAATGTATATGATGGATTGTCCCAGAAAGAACATCTCAGAGGAAGGGATTACAGGTCACAGGTAGATTCAAAGATTTTCTGATTAGCAATTGGTTAAAAGAGTTAATACTTTGTCTGAAGAATTTGATGTCAGTAGAAATAAATGCTTAGTTAAGGAAGGGTGTGGAAGTCAATGTTCTTCTTATGCAGATAAAGCCCATAAATAGCAGGCTTCAGAGATAATAAATGATAAATGTCTCCTTTGTGACTCTGAAAGCTGTCAGACTCTTAGTTAAATCTCTTCATGATATGAAAAACTCTAGAAAGGAGATCCTCTACGGATGCAAATTTCTCCAGGAGATAGCTTTGCAGAGCCATTTCAAAATACATCAAAAGTATATTTTTGGGAAAACATTCTATTTCCTTTAGGGCTTACTATCTGCCATGTGATGCTATACCAGAGTCGGGTTTGAATTTGGTATCACATTTCCACAGAGCCTGTTTTGTCAGTCTTATGATCTTTATTTTAATGTTAATGCTAGCCAGTTGTGCTTAAACTCCAAAAGGGAGGAGGTAGAACAAGGTGTGTCATTCCTCTTTCCAACCATGGCCTGGAATTTAGTTTTTAGTTTTTCAGATTTCTTTTGACACAGAGGGGGTCCACTCAGTTGGCTGGGGGGCTTATACTTTTATTTTTCGTTTACACTTGCTTTTTCCACCTTTTTCTTTCTCTTCTTCTTCTAAAACTCCTGCTATGTAAAAGCTACTGTTTGCTATCATAATTCCCATTGCCTTCATTATTTTTCTTTCTGATCCTCAGACTGGATACTTTCAAATTACCTATCTTTGAGCTCACTGGTTCTTTCTTCTGCTTGATCAAGTTAGCTGTTGAAGATTTCTACTGAATTTTTCAGTTCAGTTATTCTATTCTTTTTCTATGGAATTTCTATTTGATTTTAATTCATTGTCTCTAGTTCTTTGTCAAATTTCTAATTTTGTTTGAGTATTTGTTCCAAGTTTTACTTAATTTAATTGGCGCTCCCTGAACTTCTTTAAAAGAATTATCCTGAATTCTTTGTCAGTCTATAGACATCCTTATCTTCCACTCTAGAGCTTACAATGTATTACTCTAGAGCTTACAGTTTTCTTTTGGTGGTGTTGTATTTCTCTGGGTTTTCATAATTCCTCTGTCCTTGCATTGGTGCCTTTGCATTTGAGGAGACAGCCATCTATTCCAGCCTTTGTAAGTATGATTTGGTAGTGATAGATATTTACACTTTGGTGGGAAGGGGATTCTTGATGGGCCAGCTTACAACAACCCTGAACAGGCAGACCTTGGTGTCAGGTTCTCTAGATGTGCTCTGAGGTTGAATTGTACTGCTAACTTGGCTGTACAATCATTTCTGAACAGGTAGGATTATAGGCTATCTTCCCTGGCTGAGTGGTACTGTTGTTTGGAATTGGTAGTTGAGCAGACTTATGTGCTGAGCTCCAAGACTAGCTGAAGTGTCCGGGGTTGCTGCTTAGCTACCCAGAGTGTGCACAGCCAGAGGCTATGCTCCATAGATATGTGTGGACTTGGGCTTTCCTTCTGGCCTAGGGTAGGCTTGAACAGAGGACAGAGGATGATTGGAGTTTCTGTTCAGCTGCTGGTGCTGAGTAGGGCCTGATGTACCCTGCACAGTTAAGTATTGGCTTGCTCTTGCCTTATATCCTGGGAAGGCCTTAGAGAATACCAGGGCTATGTAGGAAATCTGGGTAGGGATGCTAGCCTGGCAGACCTGTGGACTTTGCTTCCTTCGGTGCTGTTTACTAGTTTTTCTCACGAGGTGTTTCCATTGACCAGAATGCATAGAAACTTTCAAGACCTAAATGCTGGTCTCTGTGAGCCCCACCCTTATTCTTTGCTTATAGCTGACCCCCAGTAGTGTAGTTCTTCTGGTACTTCCAATATTTCTAGTGGAAAAAGACAAGTGTGAGCCTCCTGTGAAGTGTCCTAGAATGGTCAGGGACACTGTACAGTAGGAAAAATGAGTTGAAGTTGGGCATTCAGCTCCCTGATCATTCTAGGACACTAGTGGAATTCTGTGTGTGTGTGCTGTGCCAGCTTGGGGAAAGGGTGGCATGGTCAAAACAAACTGTTCCTCTTACTCCTCAAGCACAGGTTTTCTTAGTTCTGCAGTCCAAGTAGATGTCTCAGTCTCTCTCCCGTGTTCTGAGAAATTCACAGGAATATTCTTGCCTGTGGATAGTTGCTAGTTAGATTTCTTTGTGTGTGGGGAGTGGATCTAGAGAATGTCTCTTCTACCATCTTGTGTTGTCATTCTCTGGAATAATTTTAGACTTATAATCGAGTTGCCAAGATAGTAGAGTTCCTATATATTCTTCACACAGTTTCTTCTGATGATAACATCTTATGTTACCGTGGTACATTTATCAAAAATAAGAAATTAACATTGTTCCATATGATCACTAAACTGTAGTGTATATTCTACCAGTTTTTCTACTGTTTTTCTCCTTTTGCTCCCAGGTGCCACCCAGGATCTCATATTGTCTTTAGTCTTTATTTTTCCTTAATCTACTTCAATCAGGGACAGTTTCTCTATCTTTCATGACTTTGTCATTTTGAAGAGTGCTAGCCAGATTTTTTTTTAAAGAATATTTATCAACTTATATGGTTTATATTATGTTTTCTCATGATTAAACTGTAGTTATGAATTTTGGTGAAGAATACTGCAAAATTGAAGTGATCTTCTTATTGTCATGGCAAGGTGAGATAGCCATATGATTTTCAGTAGTGATATTAACTGATTACTTGGACAAGTTGGTGTCTTGATGAATTCTTTCATATTTAATAATAATTTTTCTTTTTCTATATTCCATTTGTTAAATGTCAGTCATTAAGACAACAAGGGTACCTGCATAATGAACATTTGTATACCTAACCCTGCATTGTATCCCACATCTTTAAAATTAAAAAAAAAAAAAGACCAACCTATAAGTCAGGCAAGAGGAATTAAACTTCACCTCCTGGAGGGAAAGCTATCAGAGAATTTGTGGAGATAATTCAAAATTACCACAGTAATTAACAAACATTTTATTTTATTTTATTTTTTGAGTTGGATTCTTACTCTGTTGCCAGGCTGGAGTACAGTGTCATACTCATGGCCACCATAGACTCGAACTGCTGGGCTCAGGTGACCCTTTCACCTCAGCCTTCCACGTAGCTGCAACTACAGGCATGTGTCACCTAATTTTTTGATTTATTGTAGAGACAAGGTCTCACCAAGTTGCCCAGCATGGTCTCAAACCCCTGGACTCAGGCAATCCTCTCACGTCAGCCTCCCAAAGTGCTGGGATTACAGGGTTGATCCACCACGTCCAGCCATTAACACACTTTTAAAATGATCTTCTATTGGTTACAGAATTCTGGGTTGGCAGGGTTTTTGTTTTGTTTTTTCCTTTCATAACTTCAAAGGCGTCACTTCATTTCTTGCTTGTATGGCTTCTGATAGGAAGTCATCTCCAATTCTTAACCTTATTTATGTTTGTTCATTTGGTAATGTTTTTTCTTTAGCTACCTTCAAGAATTTCCTCTTTGTCACTGGTTTTCATCAGTTTGAATAAACTCCATATCAGTTTTATCGGAGTCATCCATCGGGGGTTACTGGACACATGTGGCATTCTTAATAAAGGGGAACCAAAATTATCATTCTCCAAATGTGACCTGTTTCTCCAGAAAGTCAAAGGGAAATACAATAAAATACCTTTCCCTGTCCTTTAGAAAAATGTATGTCAGGGCAATGCAGAATTAGACTGATGTTGCTTTATTTAGTTAAAAATTAGAATGAGTTGTTTCTCCTTTTAGTAATAATCCAGTAACAAAATTAAAGTAATTTAGAGCTAAATAAATGCAATAACAATTTTCATTTAAATTTTGCTACATTATAGCTCAGTGCATTTTATTTGTACACTATTCCAAAAGCAGAAAAACCTAAATTAAATTAACATATAAGAAAAAAGTAACATAGAAGTTGTATTATTATAAATTCCTTACACCATCATAAGTGGTTTTATTTAACAACTCTGAGTTTATGTATCTTTTTCCTTTAAATGTGTCATGGGACCTAAGATAATGTTTTGAAATATATGTCTACTATATGAAATGTAAATCCTGTTTTTAAATACACATTTACATTCAAAGCTAGCTGTGATCCATTGACCCATATGTTTTCTACTTTTGTGTCCCCTTAATATATCGCTATATATTAAATTTTAGCTTATTATGACTTCTGAGATTATACAACCTGGAGTGGCAAGGTATATTAGAATGGAAGATAAACAATCAAGTGTGAACGATGACCTTTTTTTTGCCTTATTCCCCACAGATGTAAGTTTCAATGGTAATACATCTCATTGCCTTAGTGGTGACTTTAGAAAGAATTTTTAAAAAATCAACTGTCCAGTCAAGTATGCAAAGTGATTTGCCTGTTATAGGGGATGGCAAAAGACTATGACCTAAAAACTAATACCTTTGATTTAAAAAATTGGTAAATTTTACTTCCTAAAGGCATAGAAAAGAGACATATGAAGCAAGTAATGTTGTTATTATTTTTTTCTCTGTTTTTCCTTGTTGCTAAAACAAATTAGGGTTTTTCCACTCACTCTTTTCATAGTTTTTACATGTCCAAACTCCTGTCTCTCTCATTTCATGCTTGTACACATATAGTAATATATACTTTTGAGTGACAAAAGTTGATTGATGAAAGAGTATAAGTAAGCTGAAATCAAACTACACATGACATGTGTGTTATTCCTCAGAGCTAGACTTAGAAAGATAATAGGGTTTCGTTGCATTATTTCCTGCAGATGCAAATTTCAATGAGAGCATATGTAATTGCTTCAGTTTTAGTTTTCTATCTCAGTTTCTGCTTTGAGGTCATTATACCTAGCCAAGAAATCCCAGCTACCCAGACTTGGGTAGTTTCTGAGACAAGAAATTCCAGCTACCCAGACTTGGGTAGTTGATAATATCCTGATAAAGCCACTTCACTGGGTGACCAATTTGCTGAGTAACTATTTTACTAAATTTGTTTCTGTTAAATATTTGAGGCTGACTAAATTTCATTTGTTATAGTCACAGTAAATGTTAGGGAATGTCCAATCTACTTCTGACCCAAATTCCTATTTTTACAGATGGAATCCAAAAGAGAAAGATAAAAATTGATGGTGCATAAGATAAATATATTTATAGAAATTCAATCTTGAATAAAATAATTTCTTTATGATGTTGTCGGTGACCTGCACTGACCAGAGGGAGGGTTAGGACCGCACCGGTGAATCAGAACGGAGAGAAGAAAACTACTCGGAGGCAGCTCTTCTGGGTTCAGTCTGGCCAAGACCGAAGCCGATTTTATTGAAACCTTTTCCAACTTATATACCATTTTTTAGACCCTCCAGCAGTGTGACAATCATTTGCTAGGGGCGTACAAATTCCATGCTTTACGAATCATGCATCACGAGACCATCACAAGACCAACAAGTTCCAAGCAAACTATTACAATTCCATGATGCAAAACTTCCATTAAGATCACAAGTGTACAGTTTTAATACAAAATGTTCAAAACAGTTTAATAAATCATCCACGTCATTTTCTCTGATCAAGAC
>NW_007254992.1:0-1255 GCF_000164805.1 Carlito syrichta | reverse complement strand
TTTTTTCTGTAGCTGCCTTCAAGATTTTTCTCCTTGTCTGTGGTTTTCAGCTGTCTGAATACCTTTACATATCAGTTTTATCAGAGTCCTCTACAGGGGTCACTGGGCACATGTGGCACAGAGAATGCATGAATTAAGAATCTACTCTTCAATAACATATTTTACATCTATATTATGGAGTATGTTAATAAATGTAAATAATTTCTTGTGAATACATTTTGATGAGTGAAAATGCAGTCATGAATATTCTTCCTATTCAAAAAATATATTCTTATGAATATATTAATCTCTCCCTCTCTCTTCCCTTTGGTCTCCAGAGGTAACATCAGAGACCAGAAGAGACACTTAAAAGTGTTCCTTAAAAAGTCAAAATACCGTGGGTTCGAGACCCGCCTGGGCAACTTGGTGAGACCTCATTTCTACAATAAATCAAAAAATTAGCCGGATGTGGTAGCGCACACCTGTAGTTCCAGCTTCTTGGAAGGATGAGGCAGAAGGATCACTGGAGCCCAGCAGTCAAGGCTGCAGTGACTGGAGCATGCCACTTCACTCCAGTCTGGGTGACAGAGTGAGACTCCAATTAAAAAAAAAAAAGTCAAAATAAAATATGACCTACTAAAAATAAAATGTCCTTTAAAATGTCAAAACAAAACCTAATCTATTAAAATGGAAAAACTAAACAAGCAAAGTTGTACATTGGTCGTTTGATGAATTAGTGTGTAACCTTCAGCTCTCAGCTGAACTTTCCTAGGAATTTGGTTGGAACCTTTCCTTGTGCTCAGCTATCAGAAGCTAAATGTTCCCTTCATCTCTCTCTACGCATTCTCTTTATGAAATTTGGTATTCCTGACATACCCACTTGGAGGAAATTGACAGCTTAGACTAACCAGTATGAAATCCATGCACTCATGAAGTCATAAGCCCTATAGTAATTTTCAGAAACAGGCATTTGTTGACTTTGGTTTGTGAACTTGCATACCTGTGGATGCAGCAGTCTATTGCATACATGAAAAGAGAACATTTATATATAATTGTTGAGATTTGACTTAAAAACTTTCAAGAACATGAACATTTATTTTTATTGTGCACCTCTCTGTCAAAAGATGAATACATAGTATATACCCTTTTGTGTTTGATATACTCTGAATCATCTCACATTTCATATTTTATACATTGCTATTCATTCATATAACCCATGTTAATATGCGACACATTACAGAAAGCACTTGTCAACTGCTTGGAAGCACTTAACTCC
>NW_007254991.1:2055-3079 GCF_000164805.1 Carlito syrichta | reverse complement strand
TTGCAAGAAAATTGAATTAATCAGCTTGTTATATAGCTAGTCAGCTTGCTAGCCAGATGCCTTAACTAGGTGACTTAACTAGCTAGCCAGTTGACTAGCCAGCTTACTTAAGTAACAAGCTACCTAACTAGCCAGCTGGATATCCAGCTGAATAAACTAGGCAGCTTTACTAGCTAGCCAGCAGGCAAGAAAGCTGACTTAACATCTAGCTACCTAGCTAGCCAGCTGTCTAGCATGCTGACTTAACTAGGTGACCTAAACACCTAGCCAGCTGGCTAACAGGCTGACCTAACTGCCTATCTACATAGCTAGCCAGCTGGATAGACAGCTGAGTTAATTAGCTAGCTATGCATTTAGCCCACTGGCTTGCTAGCTGACTTGACTACCTAGATACCTACCTAACTAGCTGGCTGGTGAGCTGACTTAAATATATTACTTAACTAGTTGGTTAACTGGCTAGCCAGCTGACTTAGCTAGCTACCCCGCTAGGCAACTTGCTAGCCAGCTGGCTTAGCTCACTGACTTAACAAGCTAGCAAGCTGATTTAACTAGTTGAATTAACCAGATAGCTACCTAGCTACCGAGCTGGTTTATCTAGCTGGCTTAACTGGCTAGCTACCTAGCTAGCTAGCTAGCCAGCTGACTTAACTAACTGACATAACTAGCTAGTTAGCTGACATAACAAGTTGACTTATCTATCTAGCTTCCTAGTTAGCCAGATGACTTTTCTAGCTGAAATAACTAGCTATCCTGATGGATAGCCAATTGCCTTAACTAGCTTTTTAACTAACTAACCAGCTGGATAGCCAACTGGCTTAACGAACTGACATACCAAGCTAGCCTGCTGGTTTCCAGTTGACTTAACTAGCTGATATAACCAGCTAGTCAGCTGTCTAGCCAGCTGACTTAACTAGCTGGCTACCTATCTACTAAGCTGGCTAGACAACTGACTTACCTAGCTGACTAAAGCTAGCAAGTTGGCTTGCCAACTCACTTAACTAGCTAGCTAGCTACCTAGCCAGCA
>NW_007254991.1:0-603 GCF_000164805.1 Carlito syrichta | reverse complement strand
GACTAGTCAGCCGTAGGTTTAGCCGACTTTATTAGTTGGCTGGCTATGTGGCCGACCAATTAGCTGAGTTAACTAGTCAGCTGGCAAGTGTGGCAAGAGGTGAGCTGACATTCCTAATTGTCCAGCAAGTGAGCTGACAGGTCAGCTGACTTAACTAGATGACCGGCGAGTGAGCCGACTGGTCAGCTGACTTAACTGCTCCGCTGGCGAGTGAGCTGACTTGACAGCTGACTTTAGTTGGCTGGCGAGTATGCTGACTGCTTTGAGGAGTTAACCAGTAGGCAGGCGAGTGAACAGACCTGTGAGCCAACTTAACTAGTTGGCCGGTGAGTAAAGCAGTGGGCGAACTGCCTTAACTAGTCAGGTGGTGAACGAGTCAACTGGTTAGCTGATTTAAGTAGTTTGGCGAGCAAGTCAACTATCTAGCTAAACTGTTGGCCTGTGAGTGAGCTGACAAGTTAATTGACCTGTTGGCTGGTGAGTGAGCTGACTAGTTTGTTAACCAGTTGGCCGGTGAGGGAGCCAAGTAGTAGGATGACCTGAAGGAAAGCAAGTGAGCCCACTAGTTAGATGACCAGCTAGTTGAGTTGATAGCCTACTAGG
>NW_007254990.1:0-8112 GCF_000164805.1 Carlito syrichta | reverse complement strand
AAGCTGGAGGAAAAGGAAAAAATACCTGGTTCTCAGGTAAATGTGTCCAGTTCAGAAGGACTGTCATTTTTAAAACTTGTAAACCTCACTGCTACTTATGATGGTCTTGCGTAATGAGTATTTTTCAACTATTTTTGTTCTTCCTGCTATTCAAGTGCTTTGAAGGACATGTCTCCCTACATACCAGAGGCTCCACTGTTCTTGACATCCATGCTGCCTACTTGCCATGAACTGTTCGCACCATGAATGAATGACCTGCAATATTAACAATGTTCCCTTGTGGTTGGGGAACATGATAAGGTGTGGATATCCAAGCTTTCCATTGGAAATGGGGTAGATCCTCAGATACAAGCGAAGGATGGAATGTGAACAATTAAGATTTCACATGATGCTGGGCTCGGTGGCTCAGCCTATAATCCCAGCACTTTGGGAGGCCAAGGTGAGTGGATGGCCTGAGCCTGCGGGTTCTAGACAAACCTGGGCAACATGGCAAGACCTCATCTCTACAATAAATCAAAAAATTAGCCAGGCATGGTAGTGCGTGCTTGTAGTTCCAGCTACTTGGAAGGCTGGGGCGGAAGAATTGCCAGAGCCCAACAGATCGAGGCTGCAGTGACCGCGAGTGGCCACTGGACTCCAGTTCTGGGTGACAATGAGATTCCAACTCAAAAAAAGTAAATAAATTAAAGTAAAAAATAAAATAAAAAAAAAGATTTCACATGATGTCCCGTCAGTTCCATGGAGAAACAGGATGGCAGTTACTGTCCAGAACAACACAAAAATGACTGAATAAAGAATTATTAGAAGAGAGTTGCTCTTTAGGATGCTAAAAACAAACAATATAAATACAGTTTTTGAGATTATACACCATGGGTGATACCTGTAGATGGATTTCTGCCTAGGACATGTTTCTTTATTATTAGATTGATATTAAAATATACTATTTTGGGGCCTATAGATCTCAGCATGGATGTTGTGTTGCACCTGTGTGCATTGGCACCTGATACCAATTTGTCCCAGCATCCATCAGACCAGGAGATTGCAGCTGCAGTGAGCTGTGAATATTCCTCTGCACCCCAGTATGGGTAAGAGAATGAGATCCCCCAACTGAAAAAAGAAGTGCTGAAGCTCAGGCGAATTCCAAATCTGTATCAGAATTTGCATTTTAAGAAGATATTCAGTTCATTTTGTACCCATTAAAACTTGATGAGGACTTTCCAACCTACTGTGAATTTTCCCTGTGAGTCGTATATGCAATTTATTCTGTTATGTAAATATAGCACTCAAAATTGTACATGCATGTGTTGATGCCCAAATTTATGCTGTATCATTCACAAAAAGAGTGTATACACTGGCAGAGTGGATTTCATTTCATTCTTTTTTCTCAGACTCAATGTATTAGAGAACATTTTTGTGTTACAAATTTTCTAATTGCATAATTCTAGTTGTCAACCGGATCCTGGCTAATTTTTTTGATTTGTTGTAGAAATGAGGTCTTGCCAAGTTGCCTGGGCCAGTCTCATGCCTGTGGGCTTTATCCTTTCACTTCGGCCTCCCAAAGTGCTGGGATTATAGGCATGGGCCACTGCACCCAACCATAAATATTTAATTTTTTCCAGACATCTATCTATATCTTGCCTGAAATTTAAAAAAAACTTTTCAAACTGTATTGATAAAATACATTTTACAGTGAATAACTGGTGGTAAAATAAGTGGATTCATTTTTTGTTGAAGGCTATAAAACCAGGCAGAAGAGGAACTGACACAGAGACAAGCCTGAATCAAGTGTCAAGTCAGGACAACTTATGACTTGGGATGTCCTCTTTGCAGTCCTGCTAACTGAAGTGCCTTGTGACTACACTCTCAGGAGACACTGAACTTGCTCTCCCGTGTGCCTGAGAGGCTTCATGTGCATTGTAACACCTCACTAGGTGAGATATTTTATAATTTGGGATATTTTTATTCCTTTTACAAGTGAAACTTAATCCAGAATGAAAGCAGGGACTCCAGGAAACTTAGAATAAACTTAGTTTACATTTTGCCTCAGTGTAACCATTTTCCTTAGACTGACATGCTTTGAATCAAGCATAGGTTAGACATAGTTAATTTCCAATAAGCAGGTTTTAGGAGGCATTAAGGCATTTTGAGATTACATTTTTTGCAGGCCAAGAGGCAGTCTAACTCATTCCCTCAACAAATCTCCATCAGATGCAAAACTAGAGCAATCCAACAACCCAACCTTTCAACTCAAGGTTTACATACTGATCTCTAGGAAACTTTTAGGTTCCTTGTCAAGGGGGAATCAAAGACCACCTCTTGGCTGGCTGAAGCCATAAAAATTATAGTAAGACCACTTTTTGGTCAAGAAGTTTGTGAATTTCAAACATCTCACAAGTCTCTTGTTGGAAAACCCCTTGCCCTTGACTCCTCCAATGTAGCTCATCACCTGAGAGCAGAAGATGCTAATGTCTGGCAAACAGCAAAATATAAACTCATGGGGCTACAGTCTACATCAAAGACCCATGGCCCTGGACAGTCCTGTGGGCTTCAACCTCTTTTACCCAAAGACTTTTAAAAAACCTAATTCTTGGCCCTTCCACACCTCATTTGTCTCTCTCTACACCCTTTCCAATGTGTGAAAGGTGGTTATTAAACTTTATTTCTGCTGGGCTCAGTGGCTCAGCCTGAAATCTCATGCTTTGGGAGACTGAGGTGAGTGGATTGCTGGATCCCACGGGTTCGAGACCCACCTGGGCAACTTGGTGAGACCTCAACTCTACAATAAATTTTTAAAAAACCACTGGGCATGGTAGTGCCTGCCTGTAATTCTGGCTACTTGGAAGGCTGAGGTGGAAGGATCACCGAAACCCGCAGGTAGAGGCTGTGGTGGCCAGGAGCGGCCACTGCACTTCAGTCTGGGCAACAGAGTAAGACTCCAACTCAAAAAAATGAAAATAAGTAAATAAATAAACTTTACTTGTTTCTACTTTCTCCTTTGTTGCAATCTTACATTATTACCATGACAATGGTCCACCTCACCACAGTTTAGGTTTTCACAGAGGACAGAAATCATTTCTGTCTTTTCCCCTCAATACCAGCAATGTGTGGAAAGTACTAAGAAAGCACTCACCTAATCAACTTAAATGTATTTCCTATAAGTTTTTATCTTGGAAGAAGACAAATCTTAGATTAATATAACAGTGAGTATAGCCCTGAAATGTCAAAATAAGGGAGGGTAGCTAGCAAAGTAAGACATAGATATATAAATTTCCCATAGGCTGCTATTAGGAAGCATTCAGACAACTTAAAATTACATTTAACTGTAGACCAATTTGGCAGCCTTTCCCACTTTTTGACTAATCAAAAGAAAACCTCATAAGATGTAAGGCTAGAACAACCCCATAATAATAATCACTAAGAATCTTTCAGGACAGGAGTGGTGGCTCACGCCCATGATCCCAGCACCTTGGGAGGAGAAGACAGGAATTCCTGAGCATATAGTTTCCAAACCAACTGCAGCAACTTGGTGAGCCCTCATCTCTCCAATAAATAAAAAAAAATTGGGAAGGCATACTGGTGCACACTTGTGGTTCCAGCTACTTGGAAGTGGAAGGTTCACGAGTAGGCTGAGGCGTCAGTGGCCATGAGTGTGCCATTGCTCTACTGCCAGGGGAAACAGTGAGACTCCTACTAAAAAAAAAAAAACAGCCGGGCTTGGTAACACAAGCTGCAATCTCAGCACTTTGGGAGGCCAAGGCAAGAGGATTGTGTGAACCTGCGGGTTCGAGACAAGCCCTGGAAAAAATATATATATATATACACACATACACACACACTCAAGTGTTTTATCACAAACAAAGATCTGAGTACTACATGTACTCACTCATAAGCGGACCCTGAACAATTATCAGAAGACTATAAGAAAGTGATTGACAGTAGTAAGACACTGCCATGGTGGGATATAACATCATTAAGGGCTCGCAAGTTTTGCATGTACAATGACCACTTATGACCTAACCTGAATTGTACCCTACCTTTTATTTTTTTGAGTTGGAATCTCTCTCTGTTGTCCAGAGTGGAGTGGAGTGGCACACTTCCGGCTGTGGCAGCCTTGCCCTGCTGGGCTCCAGTAATCCTTCTGTCTTAGCCTTCCCAGCGAGAATTACAGGTGTGCACTACCACGCCTGGCTAATTTTTGATTTATTGTAGAGATGAGGTCTCGCCAAGTTGCCCAGGGGTCTCGAACCTGTATCCTTAGGCAATCCACTCCCCTTGGTGTCCCAAAGTTGTGGGATTACAGGCTGAGCCACTGAGCTCAGCCATATCCTACATTTTAAAATAAAAATATAGAAAAAAAAGAGAAAACCACAGAAACCCGGTGTCCATGTATGAGAAAAATATCAACGCATAATTTCTATTCCATATTAAGGATTTCAAGCCCTTTGTGGAAAAATCACATTTGAATAAAAATATAAAAATTAGTAGAAACATTGTGTCAGCATGTTGCAACTTTACATCATGATCAAGCTCCCTTTATGTCAAGGACGCTTAGGAGATTCATCCTTTGGGAATCCATCAATACAATTAGTCACTTAATACAATCAATGAGAAAGACATATAATTTTTTTTTTTTGATTTGTTGGGAGTCTCACTCTGTCGCTGAGACTGGAATGCAGTGGCATGCTCCTGGCACCACAGCCTCCACCTGCTGGGATCTGATGACACTTCTGCTTCAGCCTTCCTTCCAAGTAGATGGAACTATAGGGGCACGATACCACGCCCGGTTAAATTTTTATTTATTGTAGAGATGAAGTCTCATCAAGTTGCCCAGGCGGGTCTGTAACCTGCAGGTTCAGGCAAATCCACTCACCACAGCCTCCCAAAGCATGGGATTACAGGCTGAGCCACCGATCCCGGCTTTTTTTTTTTTTTTTTTGAGTTGGCGTCTCACTCTGTCACCCAGAATGGAGTGCAGTGGCACGCTCCCAGCCACCGCAGCCTTGACTGGCTATACTCCAGCAATCCTTCCACCTCAGCCGTCCAAGTAGCTGGAACTACAGACATACACTACGACACCCATCTAATTTTTTGATTTATTGTAGAGATGAGGTCTCGCCAAGTTTCCCAGGTGGGTCTCAAAACCTCGGGCTGAGGCAATCCACTCACCTTGGCCTCCCAAAGTGCATAATTACAGGCAGAGCCACCAAGTCCAGCAGAATACACAGTTTTAAAGTAGAAAAGATATATGTGAAGGCCTGGCATGGTGGCTCATGCCTATAATCACAAAACTTTGGGAGAAAGAGGTGAGAGGATTGATTGCCTAAGCCCATAGGTTCGAGAACAGTTTGGACAACTTGACAAGACCTTATCTCTACAATAAATCAAAAAGTTAAGCCAGACTTGGTTGCTCAGCCTGAAATGCCGTGCCTTTGGGAGACTAAGGTAAGTGGATTGCCTGAGCCCATGGATTCGAGACCCGCCTGGGCAGTGAGACCTCATCTCTACAATAAATAAAAAAAACAGCCGGGCATGGTAGCGCATGCCGGTAATTCCGGCTACTTGGAATGCTGAGGCGGAAGGATCACTGGAGCCCAGCAGGTCGAGGCTGCAGTGGCCAGGAGTGGCCACTGCACTGTAGTTTGGGCAACAGAGTGAGACACCAACTCAAAAAAAAAAAAGTTAGATGAGCATGGTTGTATGTGCTAGTAGTTCCAGCTACTTGAAAGGTTGTGGTGGAGTGATCACCTGAGCCCAGCAGGTCGAGTCTACGGGGGATGGAGGATGCTACTGCACTCTAGCTTGGGTGACAGAGTGAGATTCCAACTTTAAAAATAAGAAAACAGATGAGTATTAGTCAAGGTTTGCATGCTCTAAAATTATAACATTCCAGTAGGAAAAGAGACACAACCCCTGGCCTGGAACACATTTACCTGAGAATCAGTCATTTTTGCCACAACTTCCCCTGACATTTCTTAGCAGAAGAGATTATCTGGACAAGTCACATCTACATGTTGAAGATATGACTTTATTTTGTAAAAATTAAATTAAATATATTTTATGAGTCTGATTATCACTCCATAGCCCAGGCAGGCATGAAGTGTCTCCACAGAGCTTATCAAAATCTTGACCTCCTGAGCTCAACAGATTCTTCCTTCTCAGGCTCCCAAGAATCTGAAACTACAGGCATGTGCGACCACTGTTGGATAAATTGTTTCAACTTTTATATCTACATGGATGTGCTATGTTGTCCAGGTTAGCCTCAAATTTCTGGGCTCAAGCAATCCTCTCTCCCCTCTCTCCCCCACCACTGACCTGCATAAAACACCAAAAAATTCCACAAAACCCAAGAGGGGTCTAGGCCCCTCATCTTCACGGTTTTAGTGGTCCTCTAAATAAAGCCACAGCCTCTGTTCCAACTCCTTGTCTTGAGTTTGGGTGTCCCACCAGGCAGAACCAGGTTTGGACCTGGTGACAAACTGCCAATGACCCTTGAAAGGACAGACCGAGAGTGGGAAGCCACTTTTCATCTTGTTCTGAAACTCTGACACAATGATAAGAAAGTAGAAGCTATGCTTTTGGAGAAATGCACACTTTAGGTAAAATTAACTTTACCGACTTTTTCTTTTCAGAAACAGACTTCCAGGTTTCTGAGGTATCTCATAGTGGCAATCAAGCTTGCCTAGAGTAAAGGGAATTTACAAGGCCTAAGACATCATGAATCGGGCAGGAATTGTAACAGTCACGAAACTTGTAATTCCAAAAGTTATAACCGCTCAGCGAGAGAGCAGGTGGGGATTTGATCTTCCAGTAAGTTGGGCACTATCTACAGGGAAGCCAAGGATCCCCCTCAGTTACTCCCTGGGAACGCCTAGAAGATAAGGGGAGGTGAACTCTCCACTAGCTCTAAGGAATGTCGTTTGGGAAGGTGCAGGAGAATTAGAATCCTTGCCGCACCCTTCTCTCGGGGCTATGATAATATGGACAGACATTAATGGGTCTCTGTGTCACAGGATCTCTAAGATGTCCACAGGTAGTGAAAGACCCCAGCCAGCCAGGACGAGGAACCCATCCCCTCCAAAGTCTAAGCCTAGGCATGGCCCCCACCTGAAATGGCGCTCCCGCCTAATAAGGGGCCCGGACAAACTAACATGGAGGCTCGGACAAGGCTTTCTGTGTTCTCCTTCCACAACAAAGCCCACCGTTCCCGTGCCCGCAGAAGCCCCCGCCAATTCCAAAAATGCCTCACCTGCCGACCAATAGGTAAACCACAGGTCGCTTTAAATTTCTCTGAAAGCTGTCACACCCCTGCCTCCACACTGCAACGTGATACTCAGGTTCTGTAGCCTCCGCGTTTGTCTCATTAAATCTCTTGGCTTAGCAGGTGTTGAGGCTTAACTGCGCACCACTGTCTTTCAGGTAGTCATAAGGAAATCACAGCAGCCACGTGTAACATCTCCAAGAAAAGGATTTAAGCCACGACTCTGGGGGGCGAACTTTTCTTAAATAAAACTTTTCTCCTCTCACCTCTGTGTAATTCTTTGCAATTTACTCGAATCTCTGGGTTCCCAGTGCGCACCTCCGGCTTGCCAGCCCCGGCGGGGCTGCGCCCCTTGCTCCATCCATTTTCCCTCATCCTGTCCAGTACCCTAACCACCCTGATGACTTGGTCTAGGGATTTCCACCTGGATATTCCAGATCAGGCGACTGTGGGGCTGTCACCCACTGCCACCTGCCCATGGCCGGCTTCCCCCTGCCTCTTCTCCAAGCCTTCGCCCCAGGCCCTCCGGAGACCCCAAACTACAAGCCCTGACTGGGACTTAGGGACTCACGATCAGCTCTTGGCCCAAGGAAACCCCTTAACAATGTGCGGAAGCCTCCGTTTACCTTCTAAGAGGAGAGGACGGGGCCAGGACCACAACCCCTTCCCCCAGGGGCCCCCAGAAAACCAGACCTCCCCCGACACTCCTGAGTCTCACACATACGCAGCGCGGGTTTGCCTGGAGAAGCCTCCAGTAGAGCGAGATCGCCATGGAGACAGGACCCTGGGGACCGAACCAGACCCACCCTGTGAAGAGGGGACCGGGGCCGAGACGCCGGCGGGCACAGGTCCAG
>NW_007254989.1:1718-2338 GCF_000164805.1 Carlito syrichta | reverse complement strand
TCTGTCCTCTGTGATCAGAGCCCCATTGAGTCAGCACTAACTTTTAGGTGTCCAAGTGACCGGCCCTTCTCTAGCATGGAGGCCACAATGTATGACCCTCATCTTTGATGTGTCCCTCAGTGACTGCCTCTCTTCTGGATGGATGCCCCAGTTATGGCTCTCTTCTTTGATAACTGCCACAGTGACTAGCTGTCCTTTGTAATGGTTCCACTTCCTGACTCTTATCTTTTATGTGCACCCAGAGAGCAGCCTTCTTTAATGGATTGCTCAGTGACTGGTCCTATCTATGTTATGCAACCCCTTGACTGCAACTCATCTGAAGTGGGTGTCCCAGTGATGGCTGCCCCTTTATATTGGTTGGCTAAGAGAGGCAGCCCTCCTCTCTGATCATTTCCTCAGTGAATGAATATTATTTACTACTGATTCCCTCTTTACTAGCCTTCTTTGTGATGGGTGCCCCAGTGTCTGAACAGTGTGAGAAAGACCACTGTTATGGAAGTCACGTGGCAGATGCTGCAGCTAAAAGCACATCATGATGCTCATAGGCCATGCCCACCAGGCCAACCGCTGCTACACTGCAATCCTCAACATCATCCAGGTAGAGGTAGACCCCGCCCAGG
>NW_007254989.1:0-591 GCF_000164805.1 Carlito syrichta | reverse complement strand
ACCATGCAAAATTTAGAGACACATTTTACACAATTTACAGCAATGAAAGATATAGCTAATTCACAACTGCACCTAGTATGAAATAGTCTCTATCAGCATGCAACAGCATGCACACGGTTGTGAGAAAATCCACATGTAACATAAAACTAAATTGAACACACATTTCACACAAGATGCCATGATTAGAGTCACTTTTTTACAATGTGCAACAGTGAAAGACACATTTTATCTGAAAATGCACCCAGCCTGAAATAATAGCTTGCCATGGCTTATACAGCATGCACCCAGTTGTGAAAACACCTGCATGCAATATAAAAGTGAATTACACAAGGCACACCACATGCCATTTGTTACAGACACATTTTATACAATGTGCAAAAGTGAAAGATAGCTCTCATTCAAAAATTAATCCAGCATGAAATTATCTCATTCAACCTGCATCAATGAGAGATACATCTCAAACAGCAAAAACCCAGTTGTGAGAAGATACTCAAATAACAAAACAGTTAAAACCACATTTCACACAACATTCCCCAATGTAAAGACACATTTCATATATTGTGCAACAGTGACCGACATAGCTCATAATAA
>NW_007254988.1:2695-3447 GCF_000164805.1 Carlito syrichta | reverse complement strand
ATTACAACATTAATAAGCTATTGCTACTTCAGTAACAGTTTCAGCTGTAGCTGTATCTAAGGAAGTTCATACAGCTACCTTTGCTGATCAGTTATCTAAGAATGTTTTTATTGCATTAGTTTCTCAGGAGATTACAGATCGAAAGTTAGAGAGTAAGGTTAATGCTTTAGAGGAGGGAGTTTTAGTAGTAGGACAGGAGCTTGTAACTTTAAAGATAAAATTGGCTCTCCGATGTCACTCTGAGTTTAAGTGGATTTGCCTCACTCCTTTGGAGGGGAATAAGTCTGTCCATAATTGGGACAAGATAAAGAAATATATCCTTGGAATTTGGAATCATTCAGACTTGAGTATAGACCTTACTAAATTACATCAAGACGTGCAGGACATGACTGTTGTTGAAAAGCAGTTCCAGTCATATGAATTGGCTAGCTCCATATTTAATAATTTCTCATTGTTTGTTAATCAAAAGTCATTGAAGTCTATACTCATTAATGTGAGAATTTGCGGGACAGTTATCCTTGTGTTGCTATGCCTACTTCCAGTTATTTTCAGAGTGCTGAAGAAGAACATTTCTCAGCTCAGCACCGAGTTTTATGGTTTTGTGCTAAAAAATAAAAAGGGGGAGATGTTGGGAGCCGGCCACAGAGGTTCACTGAGCATTAGGGATCACGGAGGGCCGTGGACCCCAAAACTTCTAGAATGTGTTCGGGAGCCATTGACCCCATTTTCCTCCTCCTTTTACCATGCAGCAC
>NW_007254988.1:0-1296 GCF_000164805.1 Carlito syrichta | reverse complement strand
TAGTCGGCCGAGTGGTTAGCTGACTTATCTAGTTGGGTGGCTAGTAGGCAGACCGGTTAGCTACTAAACTAGTTGGCAATTGAGTGAGCCAAAAGGTGAGTTGACTTTTCTAGTTGGCCTGTGAGTGAGCTGACTAAACTAGTCAACCATTGAGTGTGCAAACTGGTCAGCCGAATTTAGTCAGCTGGCAAGTGAGCCGACTGGTCAGAAGAATTAACAAGTCAGCAGGTGAGTGAACTGAACGGTGAGCCAACTTAATAAATTGGCCAGCGAATGAGCTGAATGGTCACAAAAATTAACAAGTCGAATGGCGAGTGAGCCGACAGATGAACCGACTTAACTAATTGGCTGGTGAGTGAGCTGACGAGTGAACAGCCTTAAGTATTCAGTTGGCGAGTGAGCACACTGGTGAGCTAACTTAAATAGTCGTCTGGTGATCAAGGCGACTAGTTAGCTCTCCTTTTTGAATTGCAAGCGAGCCGACAAGTTTGTTGACCTGTTGGCTAGTGAGCGACCTGACTAGTTTGCTGAACGGTTGGCAGGTGAGTGGGCTGACTAGTTAGCTGACCTGATGGAAAGTGAGCGAGCCCTCTAGTTAGCTGACCAGGTAGCTGAGGTGCTAGCCGACTAGTTAGCTAAGTAGCTAGCTGATTTGCTAGCTGAATTGACTAGCTACCTGACAAGAGAACTGGTTACCTAGCTGACATAACTAGATAGATAACAAGCTAACTAAACCTCAAGTTTGTTGACTTAACTAGCCAGCTATCTGGCTACTTACTAACTGACAACTATCTAACTGATTAGCTAGCTGTCTAGCTGGCTGACTTAACTAGCTAGCTGACTAGCAACCTAACTAACTTACTGACTTAATTGGCTAGCTGGATAGTTAGATGACTTGATAGCAGACTTAACTAGGTAGATGAATAGCTAACTGACGTTTTTAACTGACTAGCTGGTTGGCTGTCTAGCTGGCTAGCCAGCTGACCTAACTACCTAGCTACCTGATTGGCTAAAGGCTAGCCAGCTGTCTTAACTATCTACCTACCTGGCTGGCTAGCTAGCTAGGCAGTCGGCTGGCTAGCTAGCTGGCTGGCCACCTGATTAGCAAGCCGGAATAAAAAGCCAGCTGACTGTATGGAGAGTGGGAAAGCCAGTTGAGTTAACTAGCCAGCCACTCTACTTTTCAACCATCTAGCCAGCCGGCTTAACTAGCTGGCCACCTAACTGACCAGTCTACTAACAAGTCAGTTTAACTTGCCAGCCACCTATCTAGGCAGTTAGGTAACCAGCTGACTT
>NW_007254987.1:6880-8028 GCF_000164805.1 Carlito syrichta | reverse complement strand
GACTTGTAGGGTCAGATACCCCTTTACAACTATCAAGGGGATCAGAATGTTTCTGGAGTCCTGAATTGACTGATTCGCAATATCCACATGCTATACATCTTCAAAAAATGAGGGGAGTTCGAAGCCCTGATTCTTGTCTGTCCGTAGCAAGACGCCCTGAGAATTTTTTCGTATTGAGGACCCGTGTAACACAGATTCCTTATTCTTCCTTCGCTAGAGGCTGTGTAGTGTCCTGTATATGAGGACTCGCTTTCCCCAGATTCCTGTTTTGAAACCCTGATTCTTGTTTAGCCCTAAGTAAGACGCCATGTAGGTTTTGTGATTGAGGGAGCATGTGAAAGATATTCCTTATGTTTCCTTAGCAAGAGGCCGCGAAGTTTCCTGTAATGAGGACTGTTAGCCACATTCCTGCTTCGAATCCCTGAATCTTGTTTAGAGCTTAGCAAGGCACCCTCTAGTTTTTTGTGGATTGAGAACACTTGTAACCCAGATTCCTAATTCTTTTTAGCAAAAGGCCGTGTAATTGCCTTTATATAAGGACTCCATTTCCCCAGATTCATGCATCAAAAACCCTGATTCGTGTTTAGCCCTTAGAAAGATGCCCTGAATTTTTTTGATTGAGGATGCATGTAACCGTATTCCTTATTCTTCCTCAGCAATAGGCAGTGCAGTTTCCTGTATATGAGTACTCCCATTACTCAGAATCCTACTTCAAAATTCCGATTCTTTGATACCTCTTAATAATACGCCCTGTTGGATTTTTGGGATTGAGGACTAGTGCAACCAAAATTCCTTATTCTTCCTTAGCAAGAGGCCATGTAGTTTCCTGTTTATGAGGACTCCCATTACCCAGATTCTTGCTTCATTCTAAACAAGGCCCTGAGACATTTCCTGTTGACCTAGAATTCCAGTTGTTTAGATATCAAGAGAAAGACTCCCATAAGGTTCTTGGGGAACTGGAATTCAAGATTCCTGTTTCCCCTTAACAAGACCTACCCAAAATGTGGAATCTTCTAAACCCAATGTCCCAATTCCCATCAACCCACCCACAATAAATTTCTGTAGTTTGAAGTAAACTGAATCGAGGGATTTTGTACCAATATGCCATTTGATTACTGGGGTACCTGATTATGTTCATAGATGTGCCT
>NW_007254987.1:911-6408 GCF_000164805.1 Carlito syrichta | reverse complement strand
TATCCGAATTGAAGGACAAACGGAAGTTTTAGGATTTCTAGGTACACCTTAAGAGGAGAGTTAAGTACAAATATGGAGATAAGATTCTTTGGGTCCTGGAATCTGCCCTTTGTTGTCCCGAGTAACCCATCGGACTTGTATGTCCACATTCTCGGTTATAACTATTAAGAAGATCAGAAGGTTGCTGAGAATCTTTAATGAAAAAATTGCCATATCCAAGAGGCATGTAGCACTAAATAATATGGGGAATTAGAAGCCCAGATTCCAGATTAGCCCTTATAATGTGTCCATGTAGACTTCTTGGATTGGCGACCCACATAACCCAGATTCTTTTTGTTCTCAGTAAGACTCACGGTCGTTACCCGGCGATGTGGAAGTAAAAACTCTTATATACCAATATTCATTCACCCAAAAGGTCAGAGGACCCTGGAATCAAAGACTGCTGGATCCCCTTTAAGAATACGTCCTAAATATGTGGGAACTCCTAATCCCAAGTTACAAAATCAATCTAAAATTGCCGCAGTAGTTTCTGGATTAGTAGGTAAACCTGAAGCCAGAAATTGCACTAAAAATGGCGAGATGATTCATTAGGTTTTGAAATCTGGCCTTACAGCCTCCTGCAAAAAAAGCAACGCAGATGACCAGATTCCCTATTACAACTAAGAAGATGAGCAGCTGGTTCCTGTAATTGTTAATGACAGATTTGTGGCACGGATATAGTAATTAGCTCTGAAAAATGTGGGGACTGGGACTCCCAAATGCCTGATTAGCACTTAGAGAAATCCTGTAGGCTTCTAGTATGCAAACTTCCTTAAGCCAGGGAAAAATTAGTAACCACCCAGAGGTTTGCTTGTCACATGGAAACTGATTTTCCTTGTTCCACATTGGTAACATGAGAGGAATCTTTTAGGGACATAGTGTCTCAGATACCTGTTTCATTCTCAGCAATATGACCAGATGTTTCCCAGTGCCCTGGAAGTCCATACCCGTGGCTCCCAATAGAAAGACTCCAGAATGTTCCTGTGGACTTGGAAACAAAGACACTGGTGCCCTCCAAAAATTCCTGTTAAACATAGTGCAACACCTAACCAAAAGTCCTAATTCCAAAATAGCTGAACTACCAGAAGTTTCTGGAGTATGAGGAAACCCTGAACTCAGGGCTTCCATTCAAAAAACCCAAGATGATTACATGTGTCCTGGAATTTGGCGTTAGAGGATCCAGATTCTAAATGGACTTGTAGTGCCATATTTTTGTTTAAACTATCGAGAGGATCAGAATGTTCCTGGACTTCTAGAATGACTGAATCATAATATCCACATAGGAATCAACTCTGAATAATATGGGGACATCGAAGCCCAGAGTCTTGTCAGCCTTACCAAGACGCCCTGTACATTATAGGAATTGAGGACTCTTGTAATCCAGATTCTTCATTCTTCCTTTGTAATAGCCCGTGTAGTTTCCTGTCTATGAGGACTCACATTCCCCAGATTCCTGCTTCGAATTCCTGATTCTTGTTTAGCCCTTAGAAAGATGCCTAGTAGATTTTGGGCATTTAGGACTCGTGAAAACTAGATTCCTTATTCTTTCTTAGCAAGAGACTGTGTAGTTTCCTGTATATGAAGACTCCCATTACCCAGATTCCTGCTTCGAAACCCTGATTCTTGTTTAGCCCTTAGAAAGACTCCCTGTAGTTTTTTAGGATTGAGTACATGTGTAACCCAGATTTCTTATTCATCCTTAGCGAGAGGCTGTGACGTTTCCTATATATGAGAACTCCCATTCCCCAGATTTATGCTTCAAATCCCTGATATTTTTTTCTCTCTTAGTAAGACGCCCTGTAGGTTTTTCGGATTTGTGGACTAGTGTAACCCAGATTTCTATTTCTTCCGTAGCAAGAGGCCATGTAGTTTGCCGTATATGAACACTCACTTTAGGCAGATTCCTGCTCCATTCTCAGCAATCCCCGAGATATTTCCTGATAAACGTAGAATTCCAGTTGTTTGGATATCAATAGAAAGACTCCCATAAACTACCTGGGAACTGTAATCCAAGTTACCAGATTCCTCTTAACAAGACATCCAAGATTGCTGGTTCCCCCTTAAGATTACGTCCTAAATATGTGGGAACCACTAATCCCATAGTCTGAATACCAAAACGAATATCCAGCAGTATTTTCTGGACTACGAGGTGATCCTGAAGCCAGTGGTCACATTAACACTTGGCAAGATGATCCTTTGATTGTGGAATATGGCCTTTCAGGGCCCTGTGAAACAAATGGACCAGTAGGCCGGATTCTCAGTTAAAACTCTCAGGAGTTGCAGCATGATCCTGGGGATTAGCAATGCCCAATTTGTGGTATGCATATAGGACGTTGCTCCAAAAAATATGGGGACCAGGTCTCCCAGATTCCAGATTACCCTTTAGCTAAATTCCCTGTCGATTCCTAAGTATGAGCACAGCTTAAGTCAGGGATAAGTTAGTTATACACCAGAGGCTTGCAAGTTACATGGAAACCGAGTTTCTTGGTTCCTCTTTAGTAACACGTGTTGAAACTTTCAAGGGACACACTGACCCAGATTCCTATTTTGTTCTAAGCAAAACGACGAGATGTTTTCTGTTGACCTGGAAGTCCAGACTCTTGTACGCATAAAAAGATGACAAGAATATGCCTGGGGATGTGGATTCTAAGATTTTGGTTCCCTCCGCAAAATACCTCCTAAAAATTTGAACACCTATACACAAAGTCCTAATTCCGAACAGCGGGGGCACTGAAGTTTCTGGAGTATGAGGTAACACTGAAGTAAGGGCATACTTTCAAAAAATCCGAGAGGATTACTTGTGTCCTAGCATCTGGCATCAGAGGTTCCGAGTATCTCAATGAACTTGTAGTGCCAGATTCTCGTTCACAACTATCAAGAGTACCAGAGTGTTGCTGGAGTCCAGGAATGATTGATTCATAATATCCACATAACAGAATAGCTCTAAAACATGAAGGGTGCTCGAAGTCCTGATTCTTTTTCAGCCCTTTGCAAGACGTCCTGTCGATTTTCTGGATTGATGACTCATGTAACCCAGATTTCTTATTCATCCTTAGCAAGAGGTAGTGAAGTTTCCCGTTATGAGGATTGCCAATACCCCAGATCCTGCTTCATTCTCAGCAAGACCCCGAGACATTTCTGGTGATGTAGAATTCAAATTGTTTGGATAAGACTAGTAAGAATCCCAGAAGTTTCTTGGGGAATTGGAATCCAAGATTCCTGTTTCTCTTGTACAAGACAAACTATATAGTACCTGGGATCTTTAATCAAAGTTACCAGATTCTCCTTAACAAGACATTGGAAAAATGTGGAATATTCTAAACTCAATATCCCAATTCCCACCTGCCTGATCACAAGAAATTTCGGTATTTTGAGGTAACCTGAAGTGATGGATTTTGTTGCAAAATGTCAATTGATTCCTGGGGAACTGGATTATGGCCGAAGATGTTCACAAGAAACAAAAGGAATTGTATGTCCAGATGCTCGATTACAACTATCAAGAGGACCGGAATCTTCTTGGATCTCTTATTAGAGATTTTACATATCCACCCACAAGTAGTTCTGAAATGTGTACGGACCTACAATTCCAGATTCCTCATTAAACTTATCAAGAGTCCATATAGA
The DNA here is from genome assembly GCF_000164805.1 of Carlito syrichta. Lineage (NCBI taxonomy): Eukaryota > Metazoa > Chordata > Mammalia > Primates > Tarsiidae > Carlito > Carlito syrichta. Next base: position 2,745 of record NW_007254987.1, on the reverse strand, counting down.
TTTTGATGATTGAGGACTTCCTGAATCCGGATTCTTTTCTCATTCTCAGCAAGATGTTTGATATTCCCTGGCGATCTGAATTCCAAAATTTTGTATGCAAATAGACAAATGCCCAGCTTTTTCCCAGGGACGTGGAATCCGTGATTCCCGGTTACCATTAAATATGTACTACATGCTTAGCAACCTCAAAACCCTTAGCCCACATCAAATAGATGCACAAAAGGAAGTTTTAAGATTCCAGGGTACATCGTAAGACAAGTGTTACCCACAAATATGGCGATATGATTCTTTCAGTCCTGGAATCTGGTTTAGTTGTCCCGAGGAAACCAACTGAATTGCAGAGACTGGTTCTTGGTTATAACAATCAAGAAACCAGAAGGCTGCTGGGAATCTATTATGACACTTGTCCTTTCCAAGTGGCAAGTTGCTCTGAAGAATGTGGGGAGCTAACAGCCCAGTTTCCAGATAAGACTTTGCAATGGAGCACTGTAGAATTCATGAACTGGGGCCTCCCATAATCCAGATTCCTTTTTTATTATCAGAAAGACACCCGGACGTTTTCTGTTGACGTGGATGTCCAAACTCTTACATACCAATACTCATAGGGCCAGAAGTTTCCCAGGGACCTGGAATCCAAGATTGCTGGTTCCCCCTTTAGAATACATCCTAATACCCCCTTTAGAATACATCCCCCTTTAGAATACATCCCCCTTTAGAATACTTCCTAATCCTTTAATCTGAATACCAAAACGAATGTTTAGCAGTATTTTCTGGACTACGAGAAAAACTTGAAGCCAGTGGTTACATTAACAAATGGCAAGATGATTCTTCGAATGTGGAATCTGGCCTTTCAGGACCCTGTAAAAAAAACGAACTAGCAGACCAGTTTCTCAGTTACGACTATCAAGAGTCACAGCACGTTCCTGGCTATAGGTAATGCCCGATTTGTGGTATGCGTATAGAACATTGCTCTGAATAATATGGGGACCAGGACTCCCAGATTCCAGATTAGCATTTAGGAAAAGTCCCTGTCGAATCCCAAATATGAGCACTGTCTTCAGCTAGGGATAAGTTAGCATATGGCCAGATGGTTGCAAGTTACAAGAAAACTGAGTTTCCTGGTTCCTCTTTATTTACACGTATAGAAACTTTCAAGCACCACACTGACCCAGATTACTATTTTGTTCTAAGCAAAACGAAGAGATGTTTCCTGTTGCCCTGGAAGTCCAGACTCTTGTATACCCATAGAAAGATGACAAGAATATGACTGGGGACGTGGATTCTAAGATTCATGGTTCCCTCCCAAAAATACCTCCTAAAATTTGAACACCTAAACCCAAAGTCCTAATTCCGAACAGCAGAGCCAGTGAAGTTTCTGGAGTTCGAGGTAACACTGCAGTCAGGGCTTACATACAAAAAATCCGAGAGGATTACTTGTGTCCTAGAATCTGGCATCAGATGTTGTGAGTATCTGAATAGACTTGTAGTGCCAGATTCTCGTTAACAACTATCAAGAGTACCAGAGTGTTGCTGGAGTCCAGGAATGATTGATTCATAATATCCACATAACAAATAGCTCTAAAACGTAAAGGATGCTCAAAGTCCTGATTCTTGTTTAGCCCTAGGCAAGATCCCCTGTCGATTTTCTGAATTGAAGACTCATGTAACCCAGTTTCCGTATTCACATTAGCAAGAGGCATTGCAGTTTCCTATATATGAGGACTGTCATTACCTAGATTCCTGCTTCATTCTCAGCAAGACACCAAGACATTTCCTGGTGAATGTAGAATTCAAGTTGTTTGCATAACAATAGTAAGACTCCCAGAAGTTCTTT
>NW_007254987.1:0-891 GCF_000164805.1 Carlito syrichta | reverse complement strand
GATTCATGGTTCCCTCCCAAAAATACCTCGTAAAATTTGAACACCTAAACCCAAAGTCCTAATTCCGAACAGCAGAGCCAGTGAAGTTTCTGGAGTTCGAGGTAACACTGCAGTCAGGGCTTACATACAAAAAATCCGAGAGGATTACTTGTGTCCTAGAATCTGGCATCAGATGTTGTGAGTATCTGAATAGACTTGTAGTGCCAGATTCTCGTTAACAACTATCAAGAGTACCAGAGTGTTGCTGGAGTCCAAGAATGATTGATTCGTAATATCCACATAACAAATAGTTCTAAAACGTAAAGGATGCTCAAAGCCCTGATTCTTGTTTAGCCTTAGGCAAGATCCCCTGTCGATTTTCTGAACTGAAGACTCATGTAACCCAGTTTCCATATTCATCATTAGCAAGAGGCATTACAGTTTCCTGTATATGAGGACTGTCATTACCCAGATTCCTTCTTCATTCTCAGCAAGACACCAAGACATTTCCTGGTGATGTAAAATTCAAGTTGTTTGGATAACAATAGTAAGACTCCCAGAAGTTCTTTGGGAATTGGAATCCAAGATTCCTGGTTCCCTTATACAAGACAACCTAACAATGTGGGTTCCTAGAATCCCAGATTCCTGATTAACCCTTATCAAGAGGTCCTGTAGACTCCTTCGAATGAGAACTCCAAGAATCCAGATTCCCTTTTTGTTCTCAGCAAGATGCCCTGATTTTCCCTGTCGATGTGCATTGCAAAACACTGTATCCAAAAAGACCGATGCCCAGATGTGTCCTAGGGATGAGGAATTCATAATTCCTGGTTACCTTTAAAAATACTTACTAAACAAAGGACACAACCACAAGCAACCAGGGGACATTGCCTTGCTAGAGTCTGGCGTGGCCAT
>NW_007254986.1:6961-7385 GCF_000164805.1 Carlito syrichta | reverse complement strand
CTCTATTATATTTCTCTCCATATCATTCCCTTCCATTCTATTTCATTCAATCCATACCATCCCTCTCATTTCCATTTCATTCCACTCCATTCCCTTCCATTCACTTCCTCTGCGTTTCATTTCATTCCATTCCATTACTTTCCTTTCATTCCTGTCCATTCCCTTTGATTCGATTCTGTTTCATTCCGTTGCTAGCCATTCTACTCCATTCCATTCCATTCCATTCCAGTCTATCCCATTCCATTTCTTTCTTCTCCATTCAATTCCATTCCATTCCTTCCAATTCCATTATATTCCATTCTTGTCTTCTCTGTTTCATCCTATTCCATCCCTCTCCATTCCATTCCATTCAATTCCATTCCTCTCCATTCCTCTGCATTCTTTTTCTTTTCTCCCCATTCTATTTGATTCATTTCCATTCCTC
>NW_007254986.1:4398-5783 GCF_000164805.1 Carlito syrichta | reverse complement strand
TCCTCTCCATTCCTATCCTGATTTATCCTGCTGACTTAACTAATTAGCTACTTGACATAACTAGCTGACTTGGCTGGCTAATTTAACTTGTTTGCTAGTTGATTTATCTAGCTCACATAACTTGTGAGCTAACTAGTTATCTAGCTGACTTAGCTAACTCATTATCTCGTTGCTATATAGTTAACTGACTTACTCAACCAGCTTTCTTAACTCGTTAGCTAATTAGCTGCCTAGCTGACTTTATCAACTAACTTAACTCATTAGCTATCTAGTAGTTAGCTGACTTGAGCAGTGACTTAACTTGGTAACTAACTAGCTAACTTGATGAGTTAACCAGCTGACTTAAATTGTTAGCTAAGTAGCTAGCTAGCTGACTGAACTGGCTGACCTAACTTGTTAGCTAACTAGCTATCTATCTGAATCAACAAGCTGATTAACTCGTTAGATTAGTAGCTAGCTAGCTGACTTAAACAGCTGACTTAGAAAGTTAGTTAACCAGCTAGCTAGCTGATTTAGCCAGTTGACTTAGCTAGTTGACTAACTAGCTAGCTAAGTGACTTTACCAGCTGACTGAACTAGCTGTCCAACTAGTTAGCTAACTGATTTAGCTAGCTGACTTAACTTGTTAGCTGACTAGTTATCTAGCTGACTTTGGTAGCTGACTTAACTCTTTAGCTGACGAGCAAGCCAGTTGAATTCACCAACCTATTTACTCATTAGCCTACGAGCTATTCAGTTGACTCTGCCATCCGACGTAACTCATTAGTTGATGAGCCAGCCAGCTGACTTCACCAGCTGACTTAACTCAGTAGCTAATGAGCTAGCCAGTTGACTTAACCGTCTGACATAAAACGTTAGCTAACTAGCTAGATAGTTGACTTAACCAGCTGACTTAACTCGTTAACTAACTAGGTAGCCAGCTGACACAACCCACTGACTTAATTCGTTAGCCTACTAGCCAGCCAGTGGACTCAACCAGCTGATTTAACTCGTAGCTAACTACCTAGACAGCAGGCTCAATCAATGGACTTAACTCATTACCTAACTACCTAGCCAGCTGACTCAACTAGCTGACATAACTTCTTCCCTAACTACCTAGCAGCCTGACTCAACCAGCTGGCTTAACTCCATAGCTATCTACTTAGTCAGCTGACTCAACCAGCTGTCTTATCTCGATAGCTCACTAGCTAGCCATCTGACCCAACCAGCTATCTTAACGCGTTAGCCAACTAACTAGCCTGCTGACTCAATCAGCTGAATTATCTCTTTAGCTAACTAGCTAGCCAGTTGACTCAACCAGCTGACTTATCTTGTGAGCTACTAGCTAGCTAACTGACTGACCAGCTGACTTAACTTTTTAGCTAACTAGCTATCCAGCTGTCTCA
>NW_007254986.1:2365-4205 GCF_000164805.1 Carlito syrichta | reverse complement strand
GCTAGCTGAACTAACTAGTAAGCTAGCTGACTAAGCTACCTGACTTAACTTTTTAGCTAGCTGACTTAGCTAGCTGACTTGGCTGGCTGACTTAACTAGTTAGTCAGCTGACTAATCTAGCTGACTTAACTAATTATCTAACTAGTTATCTATCTGACTTAGCTAGCTGATTACCTTGTTAGCTAACTAGTTATCTAGCGGACGTAACCAGCTGACTTAAATGGTTCCCTATCTAGCTAGCTAGCGGACTTAACCAACTGACTTAACTCATTAACTAAATTGCTAGCTAGCAGACTTAATAAGCTGACTTAAATAGCTAGCTAACTAGTGAGCTAGGTGATGAAGCTAGCTGGCATAACTAGTTAGCAAGTGAGTTAGCTAGCTGACTTAGCTAGCTGACTTAACTAGTTAACTATCAAGATAGCTAGCTGACTTAACTAGTTGGTTAACGAGTTAGCTAAATGTTTTAACTAGTTTGCTAATGAGTTAGCTAGCTGACTTAACTAGATAGCCAGCCGGCAAACCAGCTGACTTAACTAGGTGAATTAACTGGGTAGCAAGCGGGCTAGGCAGCCATCTTAACTAGCCAGCCACCTGGATGACCAGTGACTTACCAGCCAGCTTAACTTGCCAGTCACCTAGCTAGCCAGCCAGCTAGCCAATCACTTAACCAGCTTACTTAACCAGCTAGCCTGCAGGCTAGCCAGCTGACTTAACTAGCTGACATCATTACCTAGCCAGGTAGCTATCCAGCTGACTTAACTAGCTAGCTGCCTCCCTAGCCAGCTGGCTAGCCAGTTGACTTAACTAGTTGACTTAACCAGCTAGCCAGCTGGCTAGCAAGGTGACTTATCTAGCTAGTTACCTACCTAGTCAGGTGGCTAGACAACTGACTTAACTAGCTGACTTAACCAGCTAGCCAGCTGGCTAGCCATCTGACTTAACTAGCAGACTTAACTAGCTAGCCAGCTGAGTAGCTAGCTGACTAAACTAGATGACTTAACCCGCTAGTCAGTTGGCTAGCCAGCTGAACGAACATTCTAGTTATGTAGCTAGCAGGCTGGGTAGCCAACTGTCATAACTAGCTGACTTAACCAGCTAGCCAGTGGGCTAGCCAGGTGACTTAACTAGCTAGCTACATAGCTAGCCAGTTGGCTAGCCACTTGACTTAACTAGCTAACTTAACCAGCTAGCTAGCTGGCTATCCAGCTGACTCAACTAGCTACTTAACTAGTCAGCTAGTTAAATCACCTGTCTAGCCAGCTGAATTATTAGCAGACATCACTAGCTAGACAGGTGGCTAGCCTGCTGAATTAACTAACTAGATACCTAGCTAGCCAGCTGACTGGCCAGCTGACTTAACTAGCTGAATTAACCTGCTAACCAGCTGGCTAGCCAGGTGATTTAACTAGTTGACTTAACCAACTATCTGCCTGACGAGCCAGCTGACTTAACTAGCTAGCTACCTAGCTAGCCAGCTGAGTAGCGAGCTAGATTAACTAGCTGACTTAGCTAGATAGCCAGCTGGCTAGCCAGCTTACTTAACAAGCTTGCTGCCTAGCTAAACAGCTGGCAATTCAGCTGACTTAACTAGTTGACTTAACCAGGTAGCCAGCTGACTTAACTAGATGACTTAACTAGCTATCCAGCTGGATAGCCAGCTGACTTAACTAGCTCTATACCTAGCAAGCCAGCTGACTTACCTAGCTGACTTAACAAGCTAGCAAGCTGGCTAGCCAGCTGATTTACACAGCTATCTACCTAGATAGCCAGCTGACTTAAATAGCTAGCTAACCAGGTAACTACCTAGCTAACATGCTGACTTAGTTATCTAGCTAGC
>NW_007254986.1:539-2071 GCF_000164805.1 Carlito syrichta | reverse complement strand
CCAACTGACTCAACCCGTTAGCTAATTTGCTATCTAGCTGACACAACCAGCTGACTTAACCCGTTAGCTAACTAACTAGCTAGCTGACTCAACCCGCTGACTTAACCCGTTAGCTTACTAGCTATCTAAATGACTTAACCAGCTGACTTAAGTAGTTAGAAAGCTGACTAACTAGGTGACTTAGCTAGCTGACTGACTTTACTTGTTAGCTAGCTGACTTAACTAGCTGACTTAACTAGTTAGCTAGCTGATTTAACTAGCTGACAAATATTTAGCTAACAAGTTAGCTGGCTGAATCACTAGCTGACTTAACTAGTTAGCTAACTATTTAGGTAGCAGAATTAACTAGCAGTCTTAAATAGTTAGCTAAGTAGTGAACTAGCTGACTTAGCTAGCTGACTTTACCAGCCAGCTAACAAGTTAGCAATCTGACTTAACTAGCTGACTTAAAAGGTTGGCTTTTAAATAGCTAGCTGATTTAACTAGTTGGTTAACGAGTCAGCTAACTGTCTTAACTAGTTGGGCAACGATTTAGCTAGTTGACTTAACTAGATGGTTACTGAGTTAGCTAGGTGATTTAACACATTGGCTGACTAGTCTGACGACTTGTTAGGTGGGTTAACAATTTGAAAAGTTGGCCGACTAGTTAGCTGGGTTAACTAGTTGACTGACTAGTTGGCTGACTAGCTAGCTTGGTTAACAATTTGGCTGGCCTAACTAGTTGGCCGACTAGTTGGCTGAATAGTTAGCTGACCTAAATAGTCGGTAGACTAGTTAGCTGACAAATTTTCTGGCGACTAGTTGGCCGACTAGCCGTCCAATTGGTTAGCTGTCTTAACTAGTTGGTCAACGAATGAGCCGACTGGTCAGCTGACTTAACTAGTCGGCAGGCAAGTGAGCTGATTTCTCAGCTGACTATTCTAGTCAGCCAGTCATTGAGCTGACTGGTCAGCTGATTTAAGCAGTAGGCTGGTGAGTGAGTCAACTGGTCAGAAGACTTAGCTACTCATCTGGCGAGTGAGTCGACTGGTGAGCCGAATTAACTAGGTGGCTGGTGAGTGAGCCGACCGGTGAGCTGCCTTAACTAGTCGGCTGGCGAAGTTGCCAAATAGTGGACCTGTTGGCTGGCGAGTGAGCTGACTAGTTAGCTGACCTGTTGGCTGGTGAGTGAACCAACTAGTTTGCTTCTGGTTGGCAGGCGAGTGAGCCAACTAGTTAGCTGACAGTCAGTGAGTGAGCCCACTAGTTAACTGACCAGCTAGCTGAGTTGCTAGTCGACTAGTTAGTCAAGCAACTAGCTGATTTGCTAGGTGACTTAACTTGCTAGCTGACTGGCTAGTTACCTGGCTAGTTCACTTAGCTATCTAGAAGACTAGCTAGCTGAGTAGTTGGTTGACATAACTAGCTAACTTACTAGCAAGCTGAATAGCTAGCTGACAACTAGCTAGATGAATAATTAGCTGACTTGCTAACTGACTTAACTAGCTAGCTGGCTTGCTAGCTTACTTAACTAGCTGACTAGCTAGTTGGCT
>NW_007254986.1:0-519 GCF_000164805.1 Carlito syrichta | reverse complement strand
CCTAGCCAGCCACACTGCTGGTCAGCCAGCTAGCCAGGTGGCTAAACAAGCCAGGCACTGGACTGACCAGCCGGCTACCCAGCCAACTTAATTAGACGGCCATCTACCTGGCCAACAGGGCTAACTTGCCAGCCACCTAGCTAGCTAGCCTTCTAACCAGCTTACTTAAGTAGCTGAATTAACTAGATATATAGCTGGCCACCCAGCCTGGCTTAAATAGCTACCTACCTAGCTAGTCAGCCGCTAACCAGCTGACTCAACTCATTGACTGAACTAGCTAACCACCCGGCTAGCTAGCGAACTTAACTAGCCAGGTATCTAGCTAGCCAGCCATCTAGACAAACTGACTTAACTGGCTGAATTTACCAGCCTGCCAGCTGGCTAGCCAGCTGACATAACTAGATAACTACCTAGCTACACATCTGGCTACCCAGTTGACTTAACTAGCTAGCTACATAGCCTGGTCAGCTGGCTAGCCACCTGAATTAACTAGCTAGCTACCTAGCAAGCCAGCTGAAT
>NW_007254985.1:2236-3098 GCF_000164805.1 Carlito syrichta | reverse complement strand
CAGCACCAGATATCAAAAGGAAGCTGCAGAAAGTAGAAAGATTAGGAGAGAAAAGTTTACAGGATCTGCTGGGGGTGGCTGAGAAAGCCTTTAACAATAGAGAGAGTCTGGAAGAACGCCAAGACAGGTGTAGTGAGCAGCAGACCAAGGGATTAGCAAAAATTCTCTTAGCCGCCACCACCCACGACCCCAAGGAAAAACAGAAGTGGCTAAAAAAATTGGCTTCTGAATCAGGCAACAAACCGGGGAATCCCCAGCCAGACCGCCCCAAGTTAGGAAAAAATCAGTGCTTCTAATGTAAGGAGGAAGGGCACTACATAAAGAACTGCCCTAAGCGCCCTCCCCATCCTGAGGACAAAGTGACTGTACTTGTAACTGAATAGGGAGGTCAGGGCTCAGAGTCCCCGCTGAGCCCTGGGTAACCTTGGAGGTAGGGGGAAAACCCGTGACTTTTCATGTGGATTCAGGAGCAGAGCGATCCGTATTATTAAAACCACAAGGCCCTCTCTCAGACAAAATCTCATGGGTTCAAGGAGCTAACGAGATAAGACTGGCACACTGGACCACTAAGAGAACAGTGAATTTAAGCACTGGTACGGTCACCCATGAGTTCTTAGTTCTTCCTGATTGCTCATACCTTTTGTTTGGGAGAGATCTGTTGACCAAAGTGGAAGCAAATCTCAGCTTTCGGCCAGATGGGGTGACAGTAACAGATTCAGTTGGGTGCCCCTGCAGATTCTAACTGTAAAATTAGAAGATGAATACAGGCTGTGTCAGGCCCCTGACCCGGTGATGGAATTGGACATTCAGGACTGGGTTCGGGAAATTCCCCTAGCCTGGGCAGAAACTGGAGGAATAGTGT
>NW_007254985.1:0-1049 GCF_000164805.1 Carlito syrichta | reverse complement strand
AGGCCAGTGGCATACCTGTCAAAGAAGTTAGACTCCGTGGCTGCCGGGTGGCCCCCATGCCTACAGATCATCATGGCAGTTGCCACTATGGTCAAGGATGCTGACAAAATCACCATGGGAACAGAACTACATGTCACTGCCCCTCATGCTGTGGAGAGAGTTCTAAAACAACCACCCAACAGATGGATAAGTAATGCCCGGCTAACTCATTATCAAAGTCTTCTTTTAAACCCAGCCAGAATCTTGTTTCAGACTCCAGTTACTCTGAATCCAGTCACCCTGCTACCCAACCCGGACAGGGAAGGCCCCCTGCAAGACTGCCAGGACATCCTGGTGCAGGTCCACAGAATACGGGAAGACCTCCAGGACCAGCCCCTAACCGACGTCAAAGAAACGTGGTACACAGACGGCAGCAGCTTCATGCAGGGCGGAACCAGGAATGCTGGGGCAGCGGTGACTAAAGAGACTGAAACCTTATGGGCAGCGCCACTTGTGGCTGGGACCTCGGCGCAGTGAGCCGAGCTCATTGCCCTCACTAAGTCCCTAATCATGGGAAAAGGGCAAAGAATAAATGTTTATACTGACAGCAGGTATGCTTTTGCAACTGTGCACATTCATGGAGCCATCTATAAGGAGAGGGGGCTCTTAACTGCAGAAGGAAAGGCTATCAAAAATAAAACTGAAATCCTTGAGTTGTTACAGGTACTCTGGCTACCCAAAGCACTGGACATAATACATTGTCCAGGACACCAGAAGGAGGACATACCAGTGTCACGGGGAAACCGTCTGGCAGATGCTGAGGCCAAAAAGGCAGCCCTTTCTGTGGACCACGTCCTAGTGATCACACTGCCAGACCCTGGGCCCCCAAATCTGCCTAAAAGCCTGAATTATACAGAGGAGGATTTAAAATAGATAAATGGGCAGCCTGGAATTATGTTCTCAAATGGCTGGTGGTGGATCCAACACTGGGACACGACCACCAGCAAATGGAATATCATCCTTCCAGAACAGTTGGGTCGGTAACTGCTTATAAAAATGCACAGAAGTAC
>NW_007254984.1:5119-6816 GCF_000164805.1 Carlito syrichta | reverse complement strand
TCACCTAGTTAAGTCAGCTGACTAGAAAGCTGGCTAGCTAGGCAGCTTCTAGGTAAGTCAGCTGGCTAAATATCTGGCAAGCTAGATAAGTCACCTAGGTAATTCAACAGGATAGCCAGCTGGATAAATATGTAGCAAGCTAGTTAATTCTACTGGCTAGAAAGTAGGCCAGCTAATTAATACAGCTAGCTAAATCAGCTGGCTAGCCAGACAGCTAGCTAGGTAGTGACCTAGTTAAGTCAGTTGGCCAGCCAGCTGGCTAGCTAATTAAGTCAGCTAGTTAAGTCAACTGGATATCCAGGTGTCTAGAGTGTTAGAGAGGCAATTAAGTCAGCTGGCTAGCTAGCTGGATAACTAATTAAGCCAGCTTGTTTTGTCACCTGGCTGATCAGCTGCATAGCTCGTTAATCAACTAGTTAAGTCAGCTGGCTAACTAGCTGGCTAACCATTTATGTCACCACGTTAAGTCAGTTGTCTAGCCAGCTTGTTAGCTTGTTAAAACACCAGTTAAATCAGATGACTAGTCAGCTGTCTAGCTAGTTATTTCAGCTAGTATAGTCAGCTGGGTATCAAGGCAGCTACTTAGATTAGTAAGCTAATTATGTCTGTTAACTAGCTAGATAAGTCAGCTAGTTAAGTCAGCTAGCCAGCTAGATAGCTAGCTAGGTAGCTAGCTAGTTATTTCAGCTAGTAAAGTCAGCTGGATAGCTATGTAGCTAGCTAGTTAAGTCAGCTAGTAAAGTCAACTAGCCATCCAGCTGGCTAGGTAGGTAGCTAGACAGTTAAGTCACCTAGCTAGCCAGCTGGCTAGCTGGCTAAGTCAGCTGGTTAAGTTAGCTGGCTGACCAGCTGGCTAGGTAGGTAGCTAGCTAGTTAAGTCAGCTCTCTAGCCAGTTTGCTAGATTTTTAAATCAGCTAGGTAAATCAGCTGGCTAGCTGGCTCTCTATATACATATGTAGCTAGTTAAGTCAGCTGGCTAGCCTGCTGGCTAGCCATTTAAGTCTGCTTGTTAAGTCAGCTGGCTAGCTCGATAGCCAGCTAGTTGAGTCAGCTGGCTAGATAGTTAGCCAGCTAGTTTTGTCAGCTGGCTAGTTCATAAGCCAGATTGTATAGTCTGCCAGCTAGATTGTTAGCCAGCTGCTTGAGGCAGCAGGGTAGCGCATTAGCCAGCTAGTTGAATCAGCTGGCTAGTGTGTTAGCCAGCTAGTTGATGCACCTGCCTAATTCTTTAGCCACATAGTTGAGTCACCTGGCTAGCTCATTAGCCAGATACTTGGGTCATCTTGCTAGCTCATTAACCAAATAGTTGAGTCGCCTGTCTAACTCCTTAGCCAACTAGTTGGGTCTGCTGGCTAACTCGTTAGCAAACTAGTTGAGTCAGATGTCCAGCTTCTTAGTCAACTAGTTTGGTCTGCTGGCTAACTCGTTATCTAACTAGTTAAGCTGACGGGCTACCTCGTTAGCCAACTAGTTAAGTCTGCTTGCAGCCTCGTTAGCCAACTGGTTAAATCAGATAACTAACATGTAAGCCAACTTGTTAAGTCTGGCTGGCAACCTCGTTAGCCAACTAGTTAAGTCAGATGTCTAACTCGTTAATCAACTAGTTAAGTCAAATGGCTAACACGTAAGCAAACTTGTTAAGTCACCTGGCTAACTCGTTCACCAACTAATCAAGTCAGCAAGTTGACTCGTTCAC
>NW_007254984.1:3000-4833 GCF_000164805.1 Carlito syrichta | reverse complement strand
CTAGGTTGCTAGTTAGTTAAGTCAGCTAGTTAAATCAGCTGGCTAGCTAGGTAGCTAGCTTGTTAAGTCAGGTAGTTAAGTCAGCTGGCTGGCAAGATGGCAAGGTAGGTGGCTAGCTAGTTAAGTCAGCTGGCTAGCCATCTGGATAGCTTGTTAAGTCAGTTAGTTAAATCAGCTAGCTAGTCAGTTTGGCAGCTAGGTAACTAGCTAGTTAAGTCAGTTGGCTAGCCAGCTGGCTAGGTAGTTAAGTCAGCTTGCTAATTCATTAGCCAACTTAATAAGACGGTTAGCTATCTCCTTATCTAACTAGTTAAATTAGCTTGTTAAATCGTTAGCCAAGTTAAGTCAAATAACTAATTCATTAACCAACAAGTTAAGTCCGCTATCTATCTCATTATCCAACTAGTTAAATAAGCTAGCTAAGTCAGCTATCTAACTCGGTAGCTAACTTGTTAAGTCAACTAACTAAGTCAGCAGGCTCACTAGTTAGCTAAGTAGTTAAGTCAGTGAGTTAAGTCTCCTAGTTAACTAGTTAGTTGACTAATTAAGTCAGCTTGTTTTTCAACTAGCTAACTAGTTAGCTAACTATTTAAGGCACCTAGTTTAGTCAGCTGGCTAAATAGTTAAGTCATCTGTTCAAGCTAGCAAGCTAACAAGTTATGTCAGCTACCTAAGTCAGCTAGTTAATTCAGCCTTCTAACTTGTTAAATCAGCTTAAGTCAGCTAGCTAGCTAGTTAGCTAACGGGTTAAATCAGCTGGTTGAGTCAGCTAGCTAGCCATTTAGCTAATGGGTTAAGTCAGCTGTTTGAGTAAGCTAGCTAGTTAGTTAGTTAATGGTTTAAGTCAGCTGGGTGAGTAAGCTAGCTATCTAGTTAGCTTACAATTTAATTCAGCTTGTTCAGTCAGCTAGTTAGCTAGTAATCTAATGAGTTAAGTCAGCTGGTTGAGATAGCTAGCTAGCTAGTTAGCAAATAATTTAAGTTAGCTGGGTAAGTCAGCTAGCTAGTTAGCTAACGAATTAAGTCAGCTGGTTGATTCAGTTAGCTAGCTTGTTAGCTTACTAGTTAAGTCAACTGCTTAAGTCAGCTAGCTAGCACATTAGCTAATGAGTAAGCTAACTTGTTAGCTAGCTGATTAAGTCAGTTATTTTGCTAGGTAGCTAACTATTTAAGTCAGCTGGTTCGCTAGGTAGCTAGCTAGTTAGCTAACTATTTAAGTAAGCTGGTTAGCTAGGTGGCTAGCTAGTTAGTTAGCTACTTAAGTCAGCTGACTAGCTAGGTAGCATGCTAGTTAACTCAGCAAGTTAAGGCAGCTAGCTAGCTAGTTAAGTAAGTTAGTTAAGTCATCTAGCTAGCCAGCTAGGTAGGTGGGTAGCTAGTTAAGTCAGCTGGCTAACCAGCTGGCTAGCTAGTTAAGTCAGCTGGCTAGCCAGCTAGATATCTATGTAGCTAGCTAGTAAATTCGCTGATTAGACAGCTGGCTAGCTTGTTAAATCAGCTAGTTAAGTCATCTGGCTAGCCAGCTGACTAGTTAGGTAGCTAGCTAGTTAAATCAGCTGGATAACCAGTTGTCTAGCTAGTTAAATCAACTAGTTAAGTCAGCCTGCTGGCTATCATGTGGCTAGTTAATTAAACCAGCTGGCTAGCTGGCTGTCTATTCAATTAAGTCAGCTAGTTAAGTCAGCTGGTTAACCAGATTGCTAGCTAGATGGCTGGCAAGTTAAGCTGGCTGGTTAGCAGGCTGGCCAGTTTGGTGGCCAGCCAGTTAAGCTAGCTGTGTAGCCGGCTTGTCAGCCTGGTGGCTGGCTAGGTAAGATGGATGGCTACTTTTCT
>NW_007254984.1:0-2433 GCF_000164805.1 Carlito syrichta | reverse complement strand
CAACTAGCTAACTAGTTAGCTAATTATTTAATTCAGCTAGATAACTAGTTAAGTCAGCTAGTTAAGTCAGCTAGCTAACTAGTTAAGTCAGCTAGATAAGTAAGCTAGTAAACTCAGCTATCTAACAATTTAAATCAGCTGGTTAAGTCAGCTAGTTAGATAGCTAACGGGTTGAATCAACAGATTGAGTCAGCTAGTGAGTTAGTTAGCTAAAGCGTTAAATCAGCTGATTGAGAAGCTAGCTAGCTAGTTATCTAATGGGTTGAGTCAGCTGGTGAGTCAGATAGCTAGCTAGTTAGCTAATGAGTTAAGTCAGCTGGTTGAGTCAGCCAGTTAGCTCGTTAGCTAACGAGTTAAGTGAGTTGATTAAGTCAGCTATCCAGCACATAAGCTAATGAGTAAGCTAACAAGTCAGCTAGCTTGTTAGGTCAGCTAGCTAGTTTGGTAGTTAACTAGTTGAGTCAGTTTGTTAAATAGGTAGCAAGCTTGTTAGCTAACTATTTAAGTCAGCTGGCTAGATAGGTAGCTAGCTAGTTAATTCAGTTGGCTAACCAGCTGGCTAGCTAATTAAGTCAGCTAGTTAAGACAGCAGGCTAGCCAGCTGGATAGCTAGGTAAAGAGCTAGTTAAGTCAGCTGGAAAGCCAGCTGGCTAACTAGTTAAATCAGATAATTGAGTCAATTGGCTAGCCAGATGGCTAGCTGGTTATGTCATCTAGTAAAGTCAGCAGGCTAGCCAGGTAGCAAGCTAGTTAAGTCAGCTGGATAGACAGCTGTCTAGCAAGTTAAGTAAGCTACTTCATTCAATTGTCTAGCCAGCTGACTAGCTAGTTAATTCAGCTAGTTAATTCAACTGACTAGCCAACTGGCAAACTGGTTAAGTAAGCTAGTTTTGTCAGCTGCCAGGCAGCTGACTAGCTAGGTAGCTAACAAGTTAATTCAACTCTCTAGCCAGCTGGATCGCTAGTTAAGTCAGCTAGTTGAGTCATCTGGCTAGACAGCTGACTAGCTGGTGAAGTCAGCTAGGTAAGTCAAGTGGCTCCCAACTGGCTAGCAAGGTAGCTAGGTAGATAATTCAGCTGGCAAACCACATGGCTAGCTAGTGATGTCAGCTAGATAAGTCAGCTGGCTAGCCAGCTGGCTAACTAGTTAAGTCAGCTAGTTGAGTCAGCTGCCTATCCAGCAGGTTAGCTGCTTAAGTCAACTAGTTAAGTAAGCTGGCTAGTCAGCTGGCTAGTTAAGTAGTAAGCTAGTTAAGACAGTGGCTATCCAGCTGTCTAGCTAGTTAAGTCAGCTAGTGAAACTATCTGGCTACCCAGCTAGCTAGCTAGGTAGCTAGCTAGTTAATCAGATAGTTAGTCAGCTGGTTAGCTGGTTAAACTAACTAGTTAAATCAGCTGATTATCCAGCTGGATAGGTAGTTAAGCCAACTAGCTAACTAGTTAAGTCAGTTACTAAAGTCAGCTAGCTAACTAGTTAAATAAGTTAGCTAAGTCAGCTAGTTAAGTCAGCTTTCTAAAAATTTCAGTTAGCTGGTTAAGTCAGCTAGCTAGCTAGTGAGCTAATGGGTTGAGTCAGCAGTTTGTGTCAGCTTGCTAGCTATTTGGCTTGCGAGTTAAGTCATCTGGCTGAGTCAACTAGCTAGCTGGTTAGCTAACGAGCAAATTCAGTTGATTAAGTAAGCTATCTAGCACGTTAGCTAATGAGTAAGCTAACAAGTTAGCAAGCTGGTTAGGTCAGCTAGCTAGCTAGGTAGTTAACTATTCAAGTCAGCTTGTTAGCTAGCTAGTTAGCTAACTATTTGCCACCTTGCTAGTTAGGTATCTAGCTAGTTAGCTAACTACTTAAGTCAGCTGGCTAGCTAGGTAACTAGCTAGTTAAGTTAGCTAGTTAAGTCAGTTGTCAAGCCAGCTGGCTAGCTAGGTAGCGAGCTACTTAGTTCAGTTGGCTAGCAAGCTGGCTAGTTTGTTAAGTCAGCTAGTTTAGTCTGCTGTCTAGCCAGCTGGTTAGCTAAGTAGAGAGGTAGTTAAGTCAGCAGGCTAGACAGCAGGCTAACTAGTTAAGTCAGCTTGTTGAGTCAAATGGTTAACCAGCTGGCTAGCTAGTTAAGTCAATTAATTAAGTCAGTTGGCTAGCCAGGTGCCTAGCTAGGTAGCAAGCTAGTTAAGTCAGCAGGCTAGCCAGCTGGTTAGCTAGTTAAGTCAGCTAGTTAATTCATCTAGCTACCGAGTTGGCTAGCTATGTAACTAGCTAGTTAAGTCAGGTGGCTAGCCAGCTGGCAAGCTGGTTAAATCAGCTGGTTAAGTCAACTGGGTAGCCAGCTGGCTAGCTAGTTAAGTCAGCTATTTAAGTCAGCTGCGTAGCCAGCTGGCTAGCTTGTAAGTAAGCTAGCTATGTCAGCTGGCTTGACAGCTGGCTAGCTAGGAAGCTAGCTG
>NW_007254983.1:1883-2887 GCF_000164805.1 Carlito syrichta | reverse complement strand
CTAGGTAGTTAGGTAGTTTAGTCAGCTGACAAGCCAGTGGTCTATGTAGGTAGGTAGCTAGTTAAGTCACCTGGCTTGCCATCAAGTGTCTCATTTTGTCAGTTAGCTAAGTCAGCTAGCTATACACCTGTGTAGCTAGATAGCCAGCTAGTTAAGTCTGCTGGGTAGCCAGCTGGCTACTTCATTAAGTCAGCTAATTAAGTCATCTGGCTAGCCTGCTGGTTGGGAAGGTACCTAGGAACTTAAGTCAGCTGGCTATCCAGCCGACTAGCTTGTTAATACAGCTAGTTAAGTCTGCTGGCATGCCAGCATGCTAGCTAAGTAGCTAGCTCATTATATCAGCTGTATAGTCTGCTAGCTAGATAGGTAAATGACCAAGTTAAGTCAGCTGACTAGCCATCTGGCTAGCTAGGTAACTTGCCATTTAATTCAGCTCTCTAGACAGCTTGTTATCAAGATAAGTCACCTAGTGAATTCAACTGGATAGCTAGCTGGCTAGCTATGTAGCAAGCTAGTTAATTCAACTGGCTAGAAAGTAGGCCAGATAGTTAAAACGGCTAGTTAAATCAGCTGACTAGCCAGTTGAATAGCTAGGTAGTGACCTAGTTAAGTCAATTGGCTAGCCAGCTGGCTAGCTAATTAAGTCAGCTAGTTAAGACAGCTAGCTATCCAGATGGTTAGAGAGCTAGGGAGGTAGTTAAGGCAGCTAGCCAGCAGAATAACTACTTAAGGTAGCTTGTTTATTCACATGCTTGGCCAGATGCCTAGCACGTTAAAGAACTAGTTGATTAATCAGCTGGTTAACCACCTGGCTAGCTAGTTAAGTTAACTAGATAAATCAGTTGGCTAGAGAGCTCGCTAGCTAGTTAAAAAGATAGCTAATTCAGATGGCCAGACAGCTGCCTGGCTTGTTATTTCAGTTAGTAAATTCAACTGGCTAGCTAGGTAGCCAGCTATTTAAGTCAGCTAGTTATGTTAGCTAGCTAGCTAGTTAAGTCAGCTAG
>NW_007254983.1:0-848 GCF_000164805.1 Carlito syrichta | reverse complement strand
CTATTTAGCAAGCTAATTAATTCAGCTGACTAGCAAGCAGGCCAGCTATTTAAGCCAGCTGGTGTCTTGCCAGCTGGCTAGCTAGGTAGCTAACTAGTTAAGTCTGCTGACTAGCCAGCTGGCTAGCTATATAAGTCAGCTATTTAATTCATCTGGATTCCCAGCTGGCTAGCTTGGTAGATAGCTAGTTAAGTCAGCTGGCTAGCCACCAGCCTAACTAGTGTTGTCAGCTAGTTATGTCAGCTTGCTAACCAGTTAGCTAAATTATGTCAGCTAGTTGAGTCAGCTGGCTAATCAGCTGGCTAGCTGGTTAAGTCACCTAATTCATTCAAGCGGCTAGCCAACTGGCGAGCTAGATAGCTCACTACTTTAGTCAACTGACTAGACAGGTGGGTACCCTGCTGTCAGCTAGTTTAGTCAGCTGGCTAGCCACCTGGCTTGTTAGGTTGCTAGCTAATTAAGTCAGCTGGCTAGCTCACTGACTACCTAGTTAAATCAGGGAGTTAAGTGACCTTTCTAGACAACTGGCTAGGTAGGTGACTAGCTAGTCAAGCCAGCTGGCTAACCAGATGACTATTTAGTTGTCTACTATTTAAGTCAACTAGTTAGCCGGCTGTCTAGCTAGGTGGCTGGCAAGTTAAGCCGGCTGGTTGGCAGGCTTGTCAGTTTTGTGGCAAGCTAGTTAAGCCAGCTAGCCAGCTGTCTAGCCAGTCCAGCTAGCCAGCTGTCTAGCTAGTCCAGCTGGCTGACTAGCAGGGTGGCTGGGTAGTTAAGCCAGCTGGCTATCCGACTGTCCAGCCAGCAGGCTGCCTAACTAAGCCAGCTGGCTAGCCAGTTGGCCAGCCCAC
>NW_007254982.1:1987-10301 GCF_000164805.1 Carlito syrichta | reverse complement strand
CCTAGTTATGACAGGTAGTGACCTAGTTAAGTCAGTTCCCTAGCCAGCTGGCTAGCTAATTAAGTCAGCCACTTAAGTTAATGGATATCCAGGTGGCTGGAGAGGTAGAGAGCTAGTTATGACAGCTGGCTAGCCAGCAGGATTACTAGTTAATTCAGCTAGTTAATCACCTGGCTGGCCTGCTACCTATCTCATTAATCAACTAGTTAAGTCAACTGGCTAACCAGTTGGCTAGCTAGTTAAGTCAACACGCTGTCAGTTACCTAGCCTGCTCACTAGCTAGTTAAAAAGCTAGTTAAGTCATTTTGCTAAACAGCTGACTAGCTACTTATTTCAGTTAGTTAAGTCAATTGGCTAGCTAGGCAGCTAGCTAGTTAAGTCAGCTAGTTATGTCAGTTAGCTGGCTAGTTAAGTCATCTAGAAAGTCAGCTAGCTAGCTAGATAGCTCGCTAGGTATCTAGCTAGTTATTTCAGCTAGTAAAATCAGCTGTCTAGCTAGTTCAATCAGCTAGTTCAGTCAACTGACTAGCCAACTGCCTAGCTGGGTAGCAACTCGTTAAATCAGCTGGCTAGTCAGCTGGCTAGATACTTATGTCACTAGCTACTTATGTCACCTAGTTATGTCAGTTCACTAGCCATCAGGATACCTAGGTAACTAGATAGATGTGTCAGCTGGAAAACATGTGGGATACGTATGTAGTTAACGGGTTACATCGTTTGACTAGCCACCTGAATAGCTAGTGATATCAACTAGTTAGATCAGCTGGCTAGTCAGCTGGCTAATGAGTTCAGTCACGTAGTTGAATCAACAGACTAGTCATCTGGCTAGCTGGTTAATTCTGCTAGTTAATTCAAGTGGCAATCCAACTGGCTAGATAGGTATTTAGCTAGTTAAGTCAACTTGCTAGCCAGTCGGCTAGCTGGTTATGTCAGCTAGAAAATTCAGCTGGCTAGCCACCTGGCTAGGTAGGTAACTATCTAATTAAGTCAACTGGCTTACCGGTTGGCTACCTAGTTAAGTCATGGAGTTAAGTGAGTTTTTAGCCAGTTGTCTGCATAGGTGGCTATCTAGTTAAGCCAGCTGACTAGCTGGATGGCTATCTAGTTAAGTCAGTTAGTTAACTCAGCTGGTTAGAAAACTGGCTAGCTAGTTATCTGATAAGTTAAGCCTGCAAATTAGCAGCCTGGTCAGGTAGATGGCCAGCTAGTTAAACCAGCTGGCTAGTCGGCTGAACAGCAGGGTGGCTGGCTAGTTAAGCCGATTAGCTATCTGACTGTCCAGCCATCCGGCTGGCTATACAAACTGGTTGTCTAGCCAGGTGGCCAGCCCACTAGCTAGCTAGCTGGCTGCCTAGCCAGCTAGCCAGCCAGGTAGTTAGCTAGTTAAGCCAACTGTCTAGTCATCTAGCCCACTAGGTAGCTAGCTAATTAAGTCAGCCAGCTAGCCAGCTAGCCAGCCAACTACTCGTCAGACAGTTAAGTCTGTTAGCTAGCCAGCTACCTAGTTAAGTCAGCTATCTAGTTAAGTTAACTCACCAGCTAACTAGCCAGTTAGCTAGTTATGTCAGTTGGTAGACAGCTGGATAGCTTGTTTGCTAGCTAGTTATTTCAGCTAGATAGCCAGCTAGCTAGTCATCTAGCTATTTAAGTCAGCTACCAAATCAGCTAGTTATTTATCTATCTAGTCGGCTACCAACTCAGCTAGCTGGTCAACTAATTAGTGGACTGGCTCGCTTTCCATCAGGTCAGCTAACTAGTCGGGTACATCGCCTCCCAACTGGCCAGAAGATTTGTCAGCTCACTCGACATTCAACACGTCAACTAACTTGTCGGCTCACTCGCAAGCCAACAGGACAGATATCTATTCACCTTGCTCGCCAGCCTACTAGTTAAGTCAGCTCACATGTTGACTCACTCGCCAGGCAACTTGTTAAGGCAGTTCACCCATCGGTTCACTTGTTGGCCAATTATTTAAGTCGGATCACTGGTCAACTCACTCGCCAGCAGACATGTTAATTCTTCTGACTAATCAGCTCACTCGCCAGTCGATTAAATTCTGCTGACCATTCAGCTCACACACCAGCCAACTAGTTAAGTCAGCTCACCAGTTGGCTCACTCACAGGCCGACTACTTAAGTCAGCTGACAATTCGGCTAGATCACTGGCTCTCTGGTTAAGTCAGATGACCAGTCGGCTAACTCACCAGTGGTCTCGTTAAGTCAACTCACCCATGGGCTCACTTGCTGGTGTACTAGTTAAGTCAGCTAACTGGTTAGCTGAGCAGCCTGCCAACTAGTTAAGTCAGCTATCCAATCGGCTGACTAGTCAGCCAACTTGTCAACTGACAAGTCGGCTAACTAGTCAGCCAACAAGTTATGCAAGCTAACTAGTTGGTGAACTAGTAGGCTGACTACTTAGGTCAGCAAACCAGCAGACAACTAGTTAAATGAGATAACTAGTAGGCCAACAACTCAGTCAACCCGTCTACCCAACTAACTAGTCGGCCGATTAGTGGTCCAACTTCTTAAGCCAGCTAGCAAATCGGCCGAGTAGTCAGTCAATGTGTTAAATGAACTAAGTAGTCATCTGACTCATCGGCTAAAAAGTTAAGTCACCTAGCTAACTTGTTAACCAACTAGTCAAGCCAGTTAGTAAACTCGTTTCCTAACAAGTTAAAAAAGTTGACTAACTCGTTAACCAATTAGTTAAGTCAACTAGCTATCTTGTTATCAAAGTAGGTAAGTCAGCTGGCTAAGTCAGCTAGTGAAATAGCTAGCTAGCTAAGTCAGCTAGCTCACTAGTTAGCTAACCATTTAAGACAGCTACTTAAGTCTGCTACCTAACTAGTTAGCTAATTATAACATCAGCTAGTTATTCAGCTGTATAAATAGTTAGGTAACTATTTAATTCAGGTACGTAATTCATCTAGCTAACTAATTACCTTAGCCAGTTAAGTCAGCTAGCTAAATAGTTAAGTCAGCTAGTTAAGTCAGCTTTCAAAATTAGTCAGCTGGTTAATACAGCGAGCTAGCTAGTGAGCGAATGGGTTAAGTCAGCAGGTTGAGTGAGGTAGTTAGCTAGTTAGCTAACGGGTTAAGTCAGTTGGTTGAGTCAGCTAGCTAGCTAGTTAGCAAATGGATTGAGTCAGCAGGTTGAGTAGGCTACCTAACTAGTTAGCTAAAAAGTTGTCAGTTGGTTTTGTCAGCTAGTTAGCTTGTTAGCTAACGAGTTAAGTCAGATGATTAAGACACCTAGCTAGAATGTTAGATACTGAGTAAGCTAACAAGTCAGCTAGCTGGTAAAGTCAGCCAGCTTGCTAGCCAGCTAACTATTTAGGTTAGCTTGTTAGATAGGTAGCTAGCTAGTTAGCTAAAAATTTATGGTTGCTGAGTAGCTAGGTAGCGAGCTAGTTAAGTCAGTTGGCTAGCTAGCTGATTATCTGGTTAATTCAGCTATTTAAGAGAACTGGCAAAACAACTAGCAAAGTGGATAACTAGATAGTTAAGTAAGCTAGATAACTACCTGGCTAGCTAGTGATTTATGCAAGTTAAGTCAGCTGGCTAGCCAACTGGCTAGCTGGTTAAGTCAGCTAGTTTAGTCAGTTGTCTAGCCAGCTGGCTGCATAGTTAGCTAGTTGGATAAGTCAGCTTGCTAGTCAGCAGGCTAGCTGTTCAATGCACCTAGTTAATTCTGCTGGCTAGCCTGCTGGCTAGGTAGGTAGCTAGCTAGTTATGTGAACTGGCTAGTCAGCTTGCTAGCTTAAGTCACCTAATTGAGTCAGATGGCTAGCCATCTGTCTAGGTAGGTAGCCAGCTACTTTAGTCAGTAAGTCAGCATTAGCTTGGTAAGTCAACTAGTTAAGTCACCTGGCAACCAGCTAGCTGGTACTTAACTCTACTCATTAAGACAGTTGGCAATACAGCTGGTTATGTAGTTAAAAAGCTAGTTAAGTCAGATGGGTAGCCATTTGGCTAGCTAGTTATTTCAGCTAGTTAAGCCAGATGGATAGCTAGGTAGATAGCTGGTTAAGTTAGCTAGTTAAGCCAGCTTGCTAACTAGTTAGTCAGTGAGTTAAGACAACTGGTTAGATAGCTGGCTAGGTGGGTAGCTAGATAGTTAAGTCAGGTGTGTAGAAAGTGAGCTAGCTAGTTAAGTAACTTAGATAAGTCAGCTCACTATCAAGCAGATTAGCTAGGTAGCTAGTTAGGTAAGTCAGTTGACAAGCCAGTGGGCTATGTAGGTAGCTAGCTAGTAAAGTCAGCTGGCTAACCAGCTAGCTAACTAGTGAAGTCATCTAGTTAAGTCAGCTGGCAAGACATCTGGCTAGCTAGGCAGCTAGATAGTTAAGTCAGCTGTCTAGCATGCTGCCTAGCTATTTAAGTCACCTAGTTAGGTAAGCAGGCTAGCCAGCTGGATGGCTAGGGAGCTTGCTAATTAAGTTAGCTGGCAAGACAACTGGCTAGCTACTTAACTCCAATAGTTAAATCAGCTGGCTAGCCACCTGGCTAGCTATATAGCAAGATAGTTAATTCAGCTGACTATCAAGCAGGTCAGCTATTTAAGTCAGCTACTTAAGTCTACTGTGTAGCCAGCTGGCAATCTTGGTAGCGAGATAGTTAATTAAGTCATCTAGTTAAGTCAGCTGACTAGCCAGCTAGCTAGCTAGGTTGAGAGGTAGTTAAAGTCAGCTGGCTAGCCAGCAGTCTAACTAGTTAAGTCAGCTAGTTGAGTCAGCTGATTAAACCAACTAGTTAAATCAAATGGGTAACCATCTGGCTAGCTAGGTAGTGAGCTACTTAAGTCAGTTCACTAGCCAGCTAACTAGCTAGTTAAATCAGCTAGTTAATTCGGCTGGCTTCCAAGCTGGCTAGCTAGGCAACTAGCTAGTTAAGTCAGCTGGTTAGCCAACTGGCTAGCTGGTTAAATCAGCTAGTTAATTCAGCTGTCCAGGCAGCTGGCTAGCAAGTTATGTCAACTACTAAACAGTTGGCTAGCCAGCTGTCTACCTGTTTATGTCAGTTAGTTAAGCCAGCTGGCCAGCCATCTGGTGAGCTAGGTAGCTAGTTTGTTAAGTCATGTAGATAAGTCAGCTGGCTAGCTAGGTATCTAGTTATTTGTTAGCTAGTTAAGTCAGCTGGATCACTAGTTAAGTCAGTTAGTTAAGTCAGCTGGCTTGCCAGCTGCCTATCAGTGTAGCTATCTAATCAAGTCATCTGGCTAGACAGCTGGCTAGCTAGTTAAGTCACCTAATTAAGTCATTTCGCTGGTCAGCACGTTAGCTAGGTAGTTAAGTAGTTAACTAAGCTGGCAAACCAGCGGGCTATGTACGTAGGTAGCTAATTAAGTCAATTGGCTAGCCTTTAGGCTACCTAGTTATGTTAGCTAGATAAGTCAACAGGCTAATCAGCTTTCTAGCTAGGTAGATAGCTAGTTTAATCTGCGGGCTACCTAGCTGGCTACATCCTGGTGTCAGCTAGTTAAATCGCTGGGTAATCTGCTGGATAGCTACATAGCTAGGCAATTAATTCAGGTGATTAGTCAACTGGTCAGCTAGTTAAGTCATCTACTTTAGTCAGCAGGCTATTCACCTGCGTAGCTAGTTAAGTCAGCACATTAATTCAATTGTCTAGCCAGCTGGCTACCTTGTTGAAAATCAATTTACATCAGATGGGCAGCCAGCTGGCTCACTAGTTATTTAAGCTAGTTAAGTCAGCTGGCAAGCTAGGAACCTAGCTAGTAAAGTCAGCTAGATATGTCAGTTAGCTAGCTAGTTAAATCAGCTAATTAAGTCAGCTGACTAGCCAGCTGGCTAGGTAGGTAGCTTGCTAATTAAGTCAGCTGGCTAGACAGCTGGCTAGCTAGATAAGTCACCTAGTTAATTCAGCTGGATAGCCAGGTGGCTAGCTAGGTAGCAAGCTAGTTAATTCAACTAGCTAGAAAGCAGACTGGCTACTTATGACAGCTAGTTAAGTCTGCTGGCTAGCAAGCTGGCTAGATAGGTAGTGACCTAGTTAAGTCAGTTGGCTAGCCAGCTTGCTAGATAATTAAGTCAGCTAGTTAAGCCAGTTGACTCCCCAGGTGGCTAAAGAGGTAGAGAGCTAGTTACATTAGATGGCTAGCTGGATAACTAGTTAAGTCAGCTCATTTAGTCACCTGGCTGGCCAGGTATTTAAGTACCTGGTATTTAAGTCACCTCATTAAGACTGTTGCCTAGCCAGCTCGGTAGTTAGTTAAGGTACTTAATCAGATGGCTAGACAGCTGTCTATGTAGTTATTTCAGCTTGTTAATTCGGCTGGCTAGCGAGTTAAGTCAGCTATTTATTTCAGCTAGCTAGCTAGTTAAGTAAGCTTGTCAAGTCACCTGGTTAGCCAACTGCCTAGTTGGGTAGATAGCTAGTTAATTCAGCTGGTTAGCCAGCTGGCTAGCTAGTTAAGTCACCTAGTTAAGGCAGGTGGCTAGTCAGCTGGTTAGCTAGGTATTTAGGTAATAAAGTCAGCTAGAATGGCAGTGGGATATATAGGTAGCTAGATAGTTAAGTAGGCTGGCTAGCCATCTGGCTAGCTATTGATATCAGCTAGTTGTGTCAGCTGACTAGCCATCTAGCTAACGAGTTTAGTCTTCTAGTTGTGTCAGCTGGCTAGCCAACTGGCTGGTTGCTTAAGTCAGCTAGTTAATTTAAGTGGTTAGCCATCTGCCTGGATAGGTAGCTAGCAAGATATGTCAGCTGGCTAGCCAACTGGCTAGCTGGTTAAGTCAGCTAGTTAAGTCAGTTGGCTACTCACTTGTCTAGGTAGGCAGCTAGTTAATTATGTCAGCTGGCTAACCTTATGGCTAACTAGTTAAGGCAGCTAGTTTAGTGAGCTGGTTAGTCATTTGTCTAGCTAGGTGGCTGGCTAGTTTAGTCAGCTGGCTAATCTGAAGGCCATCTATTTAAGTCACCTAGTTAAGTGAACTGTTTAGCCGGCTGATTTTGTAATTGGCTGGCAAGTTAAGCCGGATGGTTAGCAGGCTTGTCATCTATGTGGCCTGCTAGTTAAGCCAGCTGGCTAGCTGGCTGACCAGCAGGGTCGTTGGCTAGTCAAGTCGGCTTGCTATCTGACTGTCCAGACATTCAGCTGGCTATTTAAGCTGGCTGGCCAGCTGGCTGGTCAGCCCACTAGCTAGCAATCTGGCTGCCTAGCCAGCTAGCCAGCCATGTATCTAGCTAGTTAAGCCAACTAGTTATCCAACTATCTAGTCAGCTAGTTATGTCAGCTTGCTAGCCAGCTAGCTAGTTAAGTCAGGTAGCAAAGTCAGGTAGCAATTCAGCTAGATAGTTGAATCAGTTATCTATGCAGGTTGCTAATCAGCTATCTAGTTAAGTCAGCTAGCAAGTCAGCTAGATAGTCAGCTAGATAGTTAAGTCAGCTAGCCAGCTAACTAGTCAGTTAGTTGGCTAATTACAGCAGTTATGTAGACAGTTAGATAGCTTGTTTGCTAGCTAGTTATGTCAGCTTGATAGTCAGCTAGCAAGTTAACTCAGTTAGCAAATCAGCTAGTTACGTAGCTAACTAGTTGGCTACCAACTCAGTTAGCTGATCAGCTAACTAGTGGAATTGCTCGCTTTCCATCAGGTCAGCTAACTAGTCAGCTCACTCAGCAACCAATAGACCAACTCACTTTTCGGCTTGCTTGCAGGCCAATAGGACAGCTAACTAATCGGGTTGCTCGCCAGCTTACTTGTTAAGACAGCTCACACTTTGGCTCACTTGCAGGCCGAGTAGAGAAGTTGGCTCAACTGATGGCTCACTCATCAGCTGACTACATAAGTCTTCTGACCAGATAGCTCACTCGCCAGCTGACTAAAGTCAGATGACCAGTCAGTTCATTTTCCTGCTGACTATTTAATTCAGCTGACCAGTTGGCTCACTTGACGGTCGACTAATTAAGTCAGCTCACAAGTAGGCGACTAGACGGCCAAGTAGTTAACTAAGCTAACCAATCGGCTGACAAGTTGGCCCATTTTCAGCCGACAAGTTAGCTCTGCTAACTAGTAGGCCAAATAGTTAGGCCTGCTAGCTTGGTAGCTTGATAGGCCAGCCTGCTGGTCAGCTGGCTAGCTACTTAAGTCACCTAGTTAAGTCAGCTGCCTAGACACCTGGCTAGCTAGGTCACTAAAAAGCTGTCAGATGTCTTGCCCGTTGACTAGATAGTTGAGTCACCTAGACAAGTCATCTGCCTAGCCAGCTGGCTAGCAAGATAGCTTGCTTCTTAAATCAACTTGCAGTTGGCTAGTGAATTAAGTCACCTAGTTAAGTCAGCTGGCTAGCCAGC
>NW_007254982.1:0-833 GCF_000164805.1 Carlito syrichta | reverse complement strand
AGTCAGCTGGCTATTCAGCTGTCTAGGTAGGTAGATAGCTATTAATGTGTGGTGGCTAGCTAGCTGGCTACTTAGTTAAGTCAGCTAGTTAAGTCAACTGGCAAGGCTGCTGGTTAGCTAGATAGCTAGGCTATTAAGTCAGCAGGCTAGCCAGCTGGCCAGTAGTTAATTCAGCTAGCTTAGTCAGTAGGCTAACCAGTTGAGTAGCTAGTTAACTCAACATATTAAGCCAGTTGTCAGGCCAGATGCTAGATAGATAAAAAGCTAGTTAAGTGATATGGGATGCCAGCTGGCTCGCTATTTATTTCAGCTAGCTAAGTCAGCTGGCTTGCTAGGAATCTAATTAGTTAAGTCAGTTAGATATATCAACTATTTAGCTAGTTAAATCAGCTAGTTAAATCAGCTAGCTATATGATAGCTAGCTAGGTAGCTAACTAGTTAAAACAGCTAGTTAAATCAGCTGGCTAGCTAGGTAGCTAGTGAGTTAAGTCAGCTAGTTAATTCAGCTGGCTAGTTAGTTAATTCAGTTAGTTAAGTCATCTGGCTAGCCAGCAAGTTTTTTCAAATGGACCGCCAGCTGTTTAGCTAGTTAAGTCAACTAGTTAAGTCAGCTGGCTGGCATACAGGTAACATAGTGAGGTAATTAAGTCAACTGGTAAACCAGCGGGCTATGTAGGTAGGTAGTTAGTTAAGTCAGCTGGCTAGCATGCTGGCTATCTAGGTAGCTAGGTAATTAAATCAGCTGGCTAGCCAGCTGGCTAGCTAGTAAACTCAGGTAATTAAGTCAGTTGGCAAGTCAGCATGCTAGCTAGATAGCTAGCTAGTTATGTCAG
>NW_007254981.1:2848-3626 GCF_000164805.1 Carlito syrichta | reverse complement strand
TGTGGCTCTGTCTCAGGACCCGGCCAGGCCCCTCAGCAGTGCCCCCTCCCCAGGTGAATTCGGTAGCACTGTCGCGTCTCACACATGCACTTTATTGACCACCCATGTGGAAAAGTGTGTGAGTACGAGCCACTGTGTAAAGGGGCTGGGGCCGGGGGCAGGGCATGGTAGGTGGAGCACATGGCCCCTCCACGGGCAGGTACTCGTCGTCTCAGAGTGCATTCATTGTGCGTGAAGGACATAAAAAATGATGAGTCCAATGGTCGCAAGGATGCCGAAGATCAGGGCCCAGATGTTCAGGCACTTGGCCGTGGAGGCGTGGGCCTGGGCCCCGGGCACGTCGCCCACCATCTTCCTGTCCCTCGCCTGGGGAGACAGAGGGAGCCGGTGAGGGGACTGGCAGAGGCTCAGAGGAGAGCCAGGTCCTGTGACCCGGGACCCGGGCTCCTCCCCAACCTGCTCCTTTCCTGGCCCTCAAGGCGATCTGGGACCACATCTCCCTTCCGCACACTCTGAACTCTCCCGCAACCCCAGGGCTCACCCTCCCTCCTCTGGCCCCAGCTCAGCTGCTCACCCCACCCTGGGGACGTCCCCCAGGTTCCTTTGCACTTTCTGAGAGGGCCTGGGGTGCCACGGTCTGTCCCGTCATTTCTGGTTGGGGGTTGCAGGGAGGGTTTTCTGGGCCGGGGGTAGGGCAGAGAATCCGACCCAGCCAGCCTCGTACGCACTCTTCCGGATCCCGCCCTGGGGGAGCCCCGAGCCCCCACCTAGGTCTACA
>NW_007254981.1:0-1759 GCF_000164805.1 Carlito syrichta | reverse complement strand
GTGGATTGCCTGAGCCCGCAGGTTCGAGACCCGCCTGGGCAGGTGAGACCTCATCTCTACAATCAATCAAAAAAATTTAGCCAGGCGTGGTAGCGCGCGCGCCTGTAGTTCCAGCTACTTGGAAGGCTGAGGCGGAAGGATCGCCGGAGTCCGGTAGGTTGAGGCTGCGGTGGCCGGGAGCAGCCTGCACACTCCGATCTGGGTGATAGAGTGACACTCCAACTCAAAAAAAAAAAAAGAAAGGCAGAGGCAAGAGGATTGCCTGAGCCTACAGGTGCAAGACAAGCCAGGGCAACTTGGCGAGGCATCATCTCTACAATAAATCAAAGAATTAGCCAGGCGTGGTGGTGCACGCCTGTGAGTCCAGCTACTTGGAAGGCTGAGGCAGAAGGATTGCCTGAGTCCAGCAGGTTGAGGCTGTGGTGGCTGTGAGTGTGTCACTGCACTCCAGGCTGGACAAGAGAGTGAGACTCTTGACTCCAAAAAAAAAAAAAAAATCTTGCAGGCAGTCCAGGAGGTCAGAGTTTTTATGGAGAGAGAGAAGGTCAAAGAGAACTTTCTCATTTAGCTGTTTTTTTGGGGGGAGCAAAAATCCCAGAATTTATTTATTTGTTTATTCCTTTATTTATTTTTGAGTTGGAGTCTCACTCTGTCACCCAGACTGGAGTGCAGTGGCATGCTCACGGTCACTGCAGCCTCGATCTGCTGGGCTCAGGCGATCCTTCCACTCAGCCTTGCAAGTAGCTAGAACTACAGGCGAGCGTCACCATGCCTGGCTAATTTTTTTTTCTTTTTGAGTTGAAGTCTCACTCTGTCGCCCAGACTGGGGTACAGTGGCCGCTCCCGGCCACCGCAGCCTCGACCTGCTGGGCTCCGGCGATCCTTCCGCCTCAGCCTTCCGAGTAGCTGGAACTACAGGTGCGCGCTACCATGCCTGGCTAATTTTTTGATTTATTGTAGAGATGAGGTCTTGCCTGCCCAGGCAGGTCTCGAACCCGCGGGCTCAGGCATTCCACTCACCTCGGCCTCCCAAAGCGCGGGATTACAGGCTGAGGCACCGAGCCTGGCCAATTTTTCATGATTTATTGTAGAGATGAGGTCTCGCCAAGTTGCCCAGGCTGGTCTCAAACCCCTGAGCTCAGGCAATCCTCTCACCTTGGCCTCCCAAAGTGCTGGAATTATAGGCGTGAGCCACCGTGCCCAGACCCCAGAATTTATTTATAAAAAATGATGCATTTATTCTTACCTGTTTGAACTTCAGTCACTGTTGGGAGCCAACATCTATAGCTACATGGCTGAGGCCTGTAAAGGCCCATCTGGAAGATCGCCTCTGACATAGGATATCAGTTATACCTATGATATTGGCGTGTGATTGGTGACCAGTGTGCATACATGGCAGTAAAACTTATAAGTGAATCTCAGTACACTTGATGGAAGGTGCATGGCGGAATTGTTTCTGTCTTTCTAAGTTTAGCTTCTTTCTAGATATTTTTTTACTTCTATTTCCTGGTAGACTGGGTAGTCCTTGTTCCCGAAAGCTGTTTCCCCTAGGGCTAAGATTAGGAACTAAATTACCATGATAGTTCTGTCCCCTGCCCCTAGCCAGGTAGAACGTTTTCTTTTGTTTCGTTAATTACCGAAACTCTGTCTGCTTCAGCCCATGGCCGCCATCTTGGAAGCCCTGCATTTCCTTGTTCAAGAGTGTGACAGCTACTATTTGATTTTTAGAGTAGACTTGTTGGGAGAAAATATATACATA
>NW_007254980.1:1999-2867 GCF_000164805.1 Carlito syrichta | reverse complement strand
AATTGGAATCCTGCTCTGTCACCAGGCCAGAGTGCAGGGGTATGCTCATGGCCACCATGGACTTCACCTGCCAAACTCAGACGATCCAATTACCTTGGAGGCCCGAGTGGCTGGAATCACAGGCCTATGCCACCATGCCCGGATAATTTTTTAATTTTTAAAAATGTTTTAAATTTTTTATTTATCTTTTTTTTTTGAGTTGGAGTCTCACTCTGTTGCCCAGACTGGAGTGCAGTGGCCGCTCCTGGCCACCGCAGCCTCGACCTGCTGGACTCCGGTGATCCTTCGACCTCAGCCTTCCAAGTAGCTGGAATTACAGGCATGCACTACCACGCCTGGCTGATTTTTTGATTTATTGTAAAGATGATGTCTCCCTGACCAGGTGGGCCTTGAACCTGCGGGCTCAGGCAATCCATTCACCTCAGCCTCCCAAAGGCACGGGATTACAGACTGAGCCACCAAGCCCGGCTTTGATTTATTTTTGATGGCCAAGACGAGGTCTTGCCCTGTGTACCCGGCGGGTGTCAGACCCGCAGGCTCAGGTCATCCACTTGCCTGGGACTCCGAAGGGCTGGGATGACAGGCTGAGTCCTGGAGCCCATTCTGTGGTTATTGTGGTGGTGGTGGATAGGATTATTCTTCTGAGTCAGAGTCCTGCTCTGTTGCCCAGGCTGGAGCGCAGTGACGTGCTCTTGGCCAATGCATCCTCTACCGGCTGGGTTCAGGGTCCTCCCACCATTTCCTCCTGAGTGGCTGTCATGACAGGCATGGGCCACCATACTCCACTCATTTTCTTTGGCTTCTTATAGAGACGAGGTCTTGCCAAAGTGCCCAGGGTGGTCTCAAACCCCAGAGCTAAGGCCATCCT
>NW_007254980.1:0-870 GCF_000164805.1 Carlito syrichta | reverse complement strand
TCTTCAGCCTGGGTGATGGAGTGAAACTCTGACTCAAAGAAAAAAAAGAAAAAAGAAAAAAAAGGAGAGCATTCATTTTTGTATGGAGTTGGGATCATCATGAACGGACAGAGATCATTTGGGAAGGAGGACCAAGACTTGAGCCTAGAGTTCTCGACAAATGGCAGATCGGTAGACAATTGGTCTGTGGTTTTGAGAGTCTGAGGCTGGAGGCCATTTGAGTCTGGGAGAAAAGACCGGCCTGGGCCATGTAGCAAGACCTCATCACTCCATGGTAGGATAATTCTGGAATTGTGTGTGGTGGCACTCGTGGTCCTGGCTACATAGCATGTGGTGCCATCCATCTCAGGGCATTACTTTGCATCACCCCCATCAACCAAATGTGTGAGTCCAGACAGGGAACTCTAGCTCACAGCAGTCAGACCTGTACCCTTGTAGGCTGAGGCAGGAGGTGGCCTGAGCCCAGGGGTCGCAGACCAGCCAAGGCGACGTGGCCAGACCTGGTCTCAGCAAGAGATCCCCAAAATCGAGTCAGGCATGTTGGGACCTGGAGTCCTGGCTGCTCCGGGGCCAAGGGAGGATGACCACCTGCACCCCGCAATTTTAGGCCCCGGGAACCACGATCGTGCCACCGTGCCCCAGACCAGCCATTGGAGACTATGGTGACAAAGAAGATACCTCCCACGTGCATCACGATGGGCGTCTACAGCTCCCCATTAAGAGGTCCGTGTAGGCAGGGGACGATGAAGTGATTGGGTGAGGAAGAGGCCCTAACCCTCCCGAAGGTGGCAGACAGGGCAATTCGAACCTGGTCTGGCCTCATCATTGCTGGACCGCCTTGATCCCTCTGTGCTCGATAGTCAACCTAAC
>NW_007254979.1:1451-4543 GCF_000164805.1 Carlito syrichta | reverse complement strand
AGTTAATAATCATGCCTTTTTCTTTAGCTGCAGTTTAAGGTTCCAAATTATTTCATTCCTGGAATTAATTTAGACAAGTGCATTGCATTTAAGACTACTCATTGAGTTTTTTTCAGGGATTAAAATATGTGAAACCTCAAAATTGCTAAGTCAATGCTGCAAAAGTACAAAGAAAACATATTTCTCCCAATGGAATCTATGAGGAAATAACAAAGACCCTTATGAAAATATGGTTTGTACATTATAGGATAGAGCATTATAGTTATTTCATTCGATTCACAAACGAGAGCACTTTTAGTAACAAGCAAGTTAAAATATAGCTTCTCTCTTCTTCTCCAAAAGACAAGTTGCCAAGTGGGAATGATTTCATCAGTGGCAAAATTGCCTACAAACTTATGTTGATGCTAACTTGTAAAATGTTTTCACATGGTCTGTGCAGATTATTTCTAGATAAGAGTTAGTTAAAACAGATATCAGCATTTGCTTTATGCATACTGATAACAAAAATATAAACTAACCTGGCTTTTTCCTCTTTTTGCCATGAAGAGGTGGCAGATATATCCAATAATTCAAACAGTTTTACTTAAACCAACTGCATCTAAAACCACACTTTCTTTTTATTTATTGATTTATAGATCTATTTAGGTATGTGGAAATAAGGAAAACACTTTTACGAAGAATATAGATTGCCAAATTGACTTTGAAGGAAGTTAAAGAAAATCTCAGTATCTCCCAGTGAATTTAAAGAGAAAACACAAGCATGTATGTAGAAAGTCTACTGCCCAATTATGTAACCGAATGTGGTATGATCATTTTTGTCAGTTCAGGGAATAAATATTTGTAGTACTCTAGGGAAGTCAAAATCCTGCTCTGGAGTTTTTGTTTTGTTTTGTTTTATTGTCAGAGAAATGTTTCACTGGGCAACAGAGATCATTAGGCTTGAGGAGAAACACTTGCATGCTACCTACTTTTGCAATTGATTTTAGAATTTTTTTATTGCCACAGGAGGCTGAATCTAGATCAAAGGTGAAAAAGTCGGCAGGAATTGTAAGTTCAAGGATCCATGAAAAGTTGAAGCTGATGTTTTTTACTACAACCATACTTTAAGGCTCTAGATTATTTCACTTTTGGAATTAATTAGGAAAGTCTATAATAGTTCAGATTACACATTGTGCACTTTTAGGAATTGAGATATGTGAAACCCCCCCAAAATTTTCCAGGTTAGTTTTGTAAAATTACAAAGAGAATGCTAATCTCTCTATGGAGGTTATGAGAATAAAACGCAGTCTCTTATGGTGAAATGTTTTATATATTAGTGACTAGAGTATTATAATTATTATATAGAGTTCACAAAAGGAAAAAATTTTAGCATCAAGCAAGTTAAATCTTAGTGTTCTTTTTTTGTCCCAGTGCCATAATATTTAATTGTAATGAAAGCTTTCATGGGAGAGTGGCACAATTGCCTATAAAGCTATCTGGATGACAACCAATTAACGACTTCCACATTATCTGTTTAGCATAACTGTACGTAGAGTATGACAAATCAGATATTATATTTCCTTAAATCATAGTGAGAAATAAAAATCAAATAAAATAACATGATATTTTTCTTTTTGTCATGGAAACGTGGAATATGGATCTACCCATCTAAACAGTTTGTAGTATAACCAAGTACACATTCACAAAGAAAGAAGATGGCAAAGTTGTCTTTCAAGGAAAATAAAATAAATTTTAAGATGTTCCCCACATTATAGAGATAAAAAACATGCATTCTTGAAGTCTCTTGAAGAAATACGTAACAGAATATGATGTGATCTTTGGTATTAGATCAGGGAACAAAGAATGGTGGGATGCCAGCAAAAACTTGCTGTGGGATTTCCTTGCCAGAAAAGTGCTTCACTGGGCAATAGAGATCATTAGGCATAAGGAGAAACACCTTCATGCTACCTACTTTTGGGTTTATGTGGAAACTTTCCACATTGGCTTAGGAGGCTGAATTTAGATTAAAGGCAAAAAGTCACCAGGATTGAAGAAATGCTCAAAAATCCACGAAAAGTTGAAACTCATAAATTTTTCTCTAACTGCATCCCAAGTTTCTAGATTATTTCATTCCTGGTTTAATAATGCTAAACCTATAGCATTTAAGGCCTTACATTACATTGATTAAGGGCTTGAAATATGTAAAACACCAAACAATATTGCTAGGTCAATTTTTTTTTTTTGCATTAATCAGTAGTTTTTATTATGGTTTTGTGGGGTACAGTTAAGGGTAGGTGTACAATGACGTTTCATTCAGGCACCCTGTAGATAAGAAGTGTTTTCCCATCCCCCGACAGATATTTGCTACTGTTAATCCCATCCCCCTCCCCCCCATAGTTTCCCAGTACCATCCGTCATTTTCTCATAGTATTGCATTGGATGTTCAAGGTCCATTATATGAGTGAGAACATGTGATATTCGGATTTTTGTTTTTGTGAGAGGTCACTCAGTATTATAGACTCTAGTTCCATCCAGGTTGCAGCGAAATTCATGATTTTGTTCTTTTTTATGGCTGCGTAGTATTCCATCGTGTATATGTACCACATTTTTTTAATCCAGTCCTCTTTTGATGGGCAGCATGGTTGTTTCCAGGTTCTTGCTATTGTGAACAATGCTGCGATAAACATACGTGTGCAGGTATCTTTTTTATAGAGTGATTTGTGTTCTTCAGGGTATATTCCCAGTAGGGGGATTGCAGGATCATATGGAAGGTCAGTTTTTAGAGCTTTTAGGAATCGCCACACTGCTTTCCACAGAGGTTGCACTAGTTTACACTCCCACCAACAGTGTAGAAGTGTTCCCTTTTCACCACACCCTCTCCAGCAGCTGTTATTTTTTGAGTTGTTGATAATTGCCATTCTGACTGGAGTTAGGTGGTATCTCAGTGTGGTTTTGATTTGCATCTCCCTGATGATTAGTGAGGTTGAGCATTTCTTCATGTGTTTGTTGGCTGCTCGAATGTCTTCTTTTGTGAAGTGTCTGTTCATGTCTTTTGCCCATTTTATAATGGGGTTGTTTGTTTTCTTCTTTTCAGTACGGTTCAGTTCCTGTAG
>NW_007254979.1:0-846 GCF_000164805.1 Carlito syrichta | reverse complement strand
TTTCCGTCTCTGGTTAGGAAGATGCCAAGGTATTTCATTTTTTTTGTGGCTATTGTGAATGGAACTGTGTTTTTTATTTGGGTTTCTGTTTGTTTATTATTGGTGTAGAGAAATGCGATTGTCTTTTGTACATTTATTTTGTATCCTGAGACTTTGCCAAAGGCTTTTATCAATGTAAGGAGACCTTTGACAGATTCTCTTGGGTTTTCAAGGTACACCATCATATCATCTGCATAGAGAGATAACTTGACTTCCTCTTTTCCTATTTGAATACCTCTGATTGCCTCCTCTTCTCTGATTGCTTTAGCCAGGACTTCCAATACTATGTTGAACAGGAGGGGAGAGAGTGGGCATCCTTGTCTAGTTCCAGTTTTCAGGGGAATTGGTTCCAATTTTTGTCCATTTAGGAGTATGCTGGCTGTGGGTTTCTCGTAGATGGCTTTTACTATTTTGAGGTATGTTCCCCGTATGCCTAGATGTTCAAGGGTTTTTATCAAGAAGGGGTGCTGGATTTTATCAAAAGCTTTTTCTGCATCTAGTGATATGATCATGTGGTTTTTGTTTTGACATCTGTTGATGTATTTAATTACATTTATGGTTTTACGAATATAGAACCAGCCTTGCATGCCAGGAATGAAGCCTACTTGGTCATGATGGATGATTTTTGAGATGTATTGCTGAATCCGGTTGGCTAGGATCTTGTTGAGAATTGTAGCATCTATGTTCATCAAAGATATTGGCCTGTAGTTCTCTTTCTTTGTTGGATCTTTACCTGGTTTGGGTATCAATGTGATGTTGGCTTCGTAAAATGATTTGGGGAGAGTTCCATCTTTTTCAATCGCCTGG